>NC_030994.1:2873770-2995410 GCF_000149955.1 Fusarium oxysporum f. sp. lycopersici 4287 | reverse complement strand
AACGAACCAGGTTACTATCATCGTCACCACGGGACTTGGCTCATGTTACGAACCTCGGCAAGAAGCGCGTGCATCTTGCTCGGGTTTGCCCGCATGTACCCTGGTTCAAGCCTCTTACCTTCGGGTTGGAAGAATACAGTCTTGGGAACACTAAAGATGGTGGAGTACTGGAGCAATGAAGCTGAGGGAATGCTCTCGGTGTTACAGAGTATGACATGGTTATTCCAAACTATACAATAATTGAAATTTCTGGCAATTAAGTAACTTGTTTACTGAATAGATCCATGTTCCATCTGCTTCGATATCTCAGACAGGCTATGGCTTGACTAAAGTTGACACATTTTGCGAACTCCGTGTTTATCCCCAGCGTATGCTGCAACCTCAATCTGGAAGTGATCAACCAACAAGCAAAACTGGCTATCAACCCATCGTTCAATCGGCCGCAACGATGCATCAACAAATATCCGCCTCAATTCTCCAGCTCGTAAATAAACGCTCCCAAAGCCAAGAAGGACTCGATGTGGATACTCAGCCATGTTGGGATATCCATAAACCTGGGCGACGTGATGCCCAGATCTTTGCCCCGTATTTTTCACATCGACCGCCACCTTGACACTATTACAACCTGTAGACTCCATTCTAGGCTCAAATTCGAGGTTACTAAACCTGAATTCGGTGTACGACAATCCATAACCGAGTGGAAACGCGGCATCAACTCCAAGCTTGTCGAGTAGACTTTGACCGTACCAACGATCGTATTTGATAGCCGATGCTTCAATGTCAAGATCGGGGAGGTGGCTCTCATCTTGTGGGATAGAGAATGGTAATCTGCCCCCAACATTGACCCTTCCCAGTAAAACGTCTGCGAGTGCATGGCCGCCTTCTGCCCCCGCGTACCAGCTGATCATTATGGCGGGGACTTTGTCTTTCCATTCTTCCATTATGACAGCGCCGGCGCAAATAAGCACAACAATTGTCTTAGAGTTCACAGACGCCACTGCATTGATGATTTCAACATCTTGAGGTCTCAATCTCAGGGACAGTCGGTCACCGCCAGCACCAACTTCGAGTGCCGAAGTTGAACTTTGTTTGTCTTGAGATGGGTTACCCTGCACAATCGACAGCATCTCCTTTTGGTCGGAGTTCTTAGCGGGAGGGAACAGCTCCGATAAGCGAGGATCGTTCTGGAGAGAAGGCACCACAAACTCGCCCTCATCGCTGGCGTCGTAGCCCACGACAACAACTGCAACATCTGCTTTCTCGGCTGATATTGCAGCAGACTCAGGACTGTCGCCATCGTCAAGAATGATCTCTGCATTGGAAATCCCGTCCTTGAGTCCCTGGTAAGGGGTGACCACCGTCGGTGAAAACACCTGCGAAGAGCCCTTATCCCCGGTATTGGGTTTGTTTGCCAGGCGACCAATAAGGGCCAAACGAGTTACATCTGCTTCGTTGAGCGGAAGGAGAGGCGTACTGTTTATTGTGTTATTCTTGAGGAGGACGATTGACCGTTCAGCGACCTCTCTGGCGAGTTGCCGATGTTCTTTACAAAAGACGACGGACGCATCAGGTGTCTCTGAGAGAAATCGAGAGGCAAACTTGAGCTGTGTTCTCAGGATCCTCGTCGCCGATTTGTTGACATCAATCCAGGATAGTTCGCCGCTACGGAGGGCATTCTCCAGATGCATTGCTCGTTGCTGCGCGAAAGGCGCTTCGATATCGAGACCATTTTTGACCGAAAGCGCGGCGTCTCGTAAGCCAAAAATAAAATCCGACATAACAAACCCGGTGAATTTCCACTGTTCTCGAAGGATATTTGTCAAGAGAGCTTTGCTTTGCCCTGCCCATTCTCCGTTGACCGAGTTATAAGAAGACATCACTGAAGCCACGCCAGCTTCAACAACCCTTCTGAAGTGGGCAAGGTAGACTTCATGAAGAACGTCCTCTTCGATCTCCACATCAACTCTAAATCGTGCATTCTCCATGGAATTCAGGGCAAAGTGTTTAACACATGCCATAACATGATTTTGAACGCCCTGAGTAAGTGCAACTCCAAACTCGCCCAACAGAAATGGGTCTTCTCCATATGTTTCTTGGATGCGGCCCCACGCTGGGTGACGTGGAAGATTGATGCACACGCCAGCGAAGTAATTGGCGCCCTGTGCCTTGGCTTCCAGTCCAATGGCGTTACCAACACGGCGTTCAAGTTCAATGTCCCAGGTGGCGCCGCGTGCCATGGAGATTGGAAATGCAGTTGACGAGCCCATGACGACGCCCCTGGGTCCATCCGTGAACTTGACTCCTGGTATGTTGAGGCGAGGAATTGCACCCATGACGAATGGCTTGCGATTATATCGATCACAGAGTATTCCTCGTAGGCCCTCCCAGAATGGTACATCTCCATCCAGAAGATGTAAGCGCTCCGTCAAAGAGAGTTCTGTCAGTAGGCGAGAAGCGACAGCTGAAGGGTCGTGACCGAAGCTGACTTCCTTTACAGCCTTAGCAAAGGTCAGAGGCTGGTGGTTTTCACGACCAACAGGATGATGATGATGTAACAATGTCGGTGGTGTAACGCTCTTCATGTTGGCTGGCACTGAGATGAAAGGTCAAGGGTAGACGAGATGCGACAGATGCAGACTGAAGGGGGCTGTACACCTGTCAAAAAATAAATATGAAGACCTGTCGTAATGAGAGTGACTCTATGTAAAGGCGGCCAGAGCCATAGTTAGAATGCGCTTAGCACAATATCGCGGAGTCTCGGGTGAAAGGCATGGTGAACATGTGCCATCCGCATACCGAGTCGGTGTTGACCCAATCCGCGGAATGTCGGGGCATAACCCGAAGGAGTCATGTCATGTTACAATTTTGGTCAGCTGAATGACACAGACACTACAGAGTAATTACCCCAGACAATTCCCCGCATGGCGATCCAGCCAAGCACCAAACCCCGCGTTTAGGCTATTTAGCTTAACCAGTCTATACCACGCCATTTAACTAGTTCTGGGAAGATCCACGATATCATCCGTTTGGTCAAGGAGTAGCGTGATTTAAGTGTTGCATAGCAGTCAGCCAACACTACTATGTGGTTCCGCATTTATACGAAAGTCTTTTTTTGAATTAGCTACCCTCTTGCTAAGTCTGGTTTCTTACAAGTTACATGTCTCCATCGTATATGGTATTAAGAAGCTATCTTTGCCTCTTTTGCTACCCCTGATCCTGCAAGAGTGTGAAGATATATAAAGCCTCAGTTGTCCTCTGGTTGATAAACCCTCTTCAAATCGGTCATCAAGGACACTCATCACATCTGCAATCTGCCTTTACAATGATGATCAAGTCCATTATTCTCGGTTTGGTATATGTTACCACAGCCTACGGAGCCGTACTCGAGAAACGCGCTCCAGCCCCTTTCTCCAACTTTACCAGAAACGAATTCTTCAAGCCTGCAGCAGATGCTCAACTCTGGGGCACACTCTATGCCCGATCACTCCAGTTGCCCGATGAGTCGCTGCTCATGACGTGGGAAAACTACCCAGCTGAGTCCAAGGCATACCCCGTCAACCGTCAGTCTTCTATAAACTCTTTCGTGTGCCACGGATGCTAACTCATCAAATAGACCCTATCTACAAGTCTGTGGATGGTGGTGCAACTTGGTCCAATTTCAGTGCTGTCAAAGACACCCAGAACGGCTGGGGCATGCGATTCCAGCCATTCCTGTATACTCTTCCAACTGACTTTGGTGGTTATGCCAGGGGTACCATTCTGGCAGCTGGTGTTTCGACCCCTGAAAGCCTCGAAGGTGGTGTATACATTGAAGTTTACGCAAGTAAAGATGGTGCAAAAACCTGGGAGTTTGTCTCTCACATTGCGTATGGCGATGGACCTAATACCATCAAGAATGGCGATAAAGCACTGTGGGAGCCTTTCTTCTTAATGTACAAGGATCAGCTGGTCTGTTATTACTCTGACCAACGGGACCCCAAGCATGCCCAGAAGCTCGTCCATACCACTACCACCGATCTCAAAACGTGGTCAGACATTGTCGAGGATGAGGCCGAGAGCAACTATGACGCTCGCCCCGGCATGACCACTGTCGCTCATATCGAGAGCACTAACAAGTGGATCATGACTTGGGAACGCTGTGGTGTTGATGCCTGCAGAGTCTACTACAAAGTCTCCGATAGCCCTCTCACTTTTGGACCCATTCCCGGAACCAGACTCAAAGCCACCGACGGTAGCCTATTCTCTAGCGGACCATATGTGACTTGGGTCCGTAACCCTTACACCAGTGATGGCTCTGGCATCATCATTGTTAGCACCACTTCCTCCGAAAACATTCTCATTCAAGGTGACAACCCTGCCGAAGGAAAGTGGAAGAAGGTCGATATTAACCATTGGTCCGCATATTCCCGCAGTGTCAGAGAGATTACTATTAAGGGAACCAGAAGGCTTTTGATTGGAAACGGTGGCAATTTTGGAGACAAGAAGTACAACGGCGTTGCTGACGCCGTTGTTCCTATCCCAACGCTCTAAATTATTGTCCAGACTCAGTTTGTAGATGGATCATTGCAGCTCTACTACATATGTAGGTCATGGTACACGAGGAAAAAGAAACCTTTACCATAGCTTATACGAGGACAAAACAAAATGGGCCAGTGGACCTCTTGTAGTGTTGTCTCGTAACAAGTAGCTAGATTATATATTTTATTCTATCTCTAAATTCTACTCTCCAAACCAAGGTGAGATGGGCCGACAGTTTACCTCTATCTCAGTCTGGACGGTGTCACCAATTACCTGTGAGAAACCCATTCCCCAAGTAACCAACTCCAAAGTGTGTGCTGGACAAGATAGCTGTTTCGCGCCCAATGGTAGTTACGCCGCTCAGATGAGTGATAATCTCTCGAACAAACCACATCATGTCGCTCTTTTCCATGTCTTCGACGGTCCGTCCGTTGAGTAAGATCTTTAGACGTAGGGACTTGGAATTAGTCAATATAGTAGGGCCTGCACACGGCTGACGTCTTTTGGTATCCGGTGAGTAAAATGTATCAAAGTTGCTCTCCTGGCAAATGCGGGTTTGCTACAGACTGTAAAGCGGATCTTGAACCAAACATGCGCTCATCATGACTTTTCCGAGATTTGCCGTGCCTAATCAGTACTTGGTGGAAAAGCCTATTTCCGCCACAAAACTCAACTTCAAATAAAACTTGGCCGTGACTTTGTGTGTTTAAGTCGTTCTGGGACGTGCTAGCTCGATTATGGTGGTTTGCGCATGAGATTACCACTGGAAAGCATCCATTCAGCGGCCCGGCGGGGTTAAATAAAGTCCGATTCTCCTGACACCGGCAGAAGATATAAAGGCATGGATTGAGTTGGGTTAAACCAAATTTTGTAGTGACGGGGATTTCCCTTGTATCAGCGCAAATAGCGAATGATAACTACAGGCACTGGGAAGCATAGAGCTCTGTCTTCTGCCATGAAAAAGACTGCGACCTACAAAATAGAGTTTGTAAGCTCGTTACAGTAGCATTAAACAAATAAACTCCAGTGCTTCCGAAAAAAATGGAATTAGATGGGTATACAGCTCAGGCAGCACCGTCAGAGAACCCAAATTTAGTATTATTTTGACTATTCTATTATTCTTCCTCAATCTTTAAGCACATCATTACATCAATACTGATCTGTTATCCTACTCCGCAACTCTCACCCCCAAATCCAACGTACAAGTCGAGCGATTGCCGGGTTGTCAATATGGAGCTTACCAAGAAACCAACCCCGAAAAGCACCTTGATCTTCGGTGCTGCTGGTCACATTGGCCGACCCCTCGCCGAATATCTCACACGCGAAGCCCCGGATATCCCAACCTTCGCTTGTCGCCAGAAGCACCGAAAAGTAGAAAATACTGCAGAACAAGTTTCCCGAGGCCGGGTTCTCGCGGCTGATTACGAGGATCTATCTTCATTTGCGGCGGCTGTAAAGGGCGTCGAAGGTGTTTTCGTCATATCGTCCAGCGGCATGTCGGAAAACGTTGCCATAACGAATCTTACAACTGTGCTGAAACAAGATGGCAGTGCAGTTCAGGTCATCCGCTTGCTCGGTATATTCTCTGAGTTCAACCCCCACCACGTGCCTGCAAATCTTGGGCGGGGAGCCTGCCCATTGAGCACCCGATGGCAGAGCGGATCCTCGATGGAAGCGGACTTCCAGTCACATACATCAACTGCGGAGCTTCTATTATCGATAATCTGTGGTTACAGATCCAGCCGGTCCTGTTGAATAAGACGTTCATCTGTACAGAGCATCGGGTGCCGTTTCTCGACCCGCAAGACATTGCAGAAGTTGCAGGGCACCTATCTCTCTCAGACAATGCCAAGCACATAGGGGCATTTCACACCATGAATAACGGCCATAACTGGTTGACGTACGAAGAAGTGGCAGGAATCCTTGGTGATGAATTGGGTGAAAGATTGCCTTTGACGGAAGCTATGGGGCTTCATGGAGTTCTGGGGCCCTAGAATGGGGAAGAAGGCGGAGCGACTCTGGGATTTCTTCAAGTTCGAACAGGCTAATGAGGAACAATAGGCTTTGAATAATTTTGTTGAACCGACTTTGGGAAGGAAGCCTACCACAGTCAGGGGCTGGATAGTGGAGCATAAGGATGCCCTCGTACATACTATGCATCCAGTCTGCCGGGGAGAGTGAAGATAGGGTTCATGGGTTATAGTTCTTTGAGCACAGAGAATGAAATGAACCGGAATTAAAGCTCTTAACATAATCAAATTGGCCATCATCACATTAACCGTAGGGCTGATGGGCTGATATGAAACAGACTCTGCATAGCCTGGCATCATTCTTAGTGAGGGCAAAGAACTAACTCTACCATATAGATAAATATAGATACAAGGAGCCAGCAGTTAATACCCACGGTTAGGAAGGTATCAGCCTTTGAGATTCTATGGTGCAATAAACCTTTCTAGGTTAGGTTCTACCGAGCCTCCTCTGTTTGTAAAATATTCACCAGGAAACCAACGCGGAATCTGCAGCAGGAAGGACGAATTGATATCAATCCAGATAATGATTCGACGCAAGAGCCCATTCAAACCAAGTACATTCAGTCCGTGTCTTTGTTCAACCATATCGTAGAGCCCCTGCATGTGTATTCGATACGCCTCGACACCTCCATGCATCGCCTCAAAGCTAGCCATCTTTGCAACAGCCCCAATAAGCGCGTCGCTCATGTCATCATTTGTAACCATCAGTGCATTGATCGCCGAAATTGCCTGGAGCCTGAGTTGCAGGATATGGCTTGGTGAAATGGAGGTACCAGAGACTGATGACATGTTGGCGGCAGAAAGTAAAAGAATTGTTTGGAAGGGTGCCTCTTGAGATAGGACCAGCGGGAACCAGCTCGTGCGCAAAAGACCTTTATTTCCGGGCTGGTCTAACTCTGGGATATCCACTGCCATGTGTACGAGATCTGTGACATCGACAGCCTGTTAGTTGGACTGGAATGTTGTACGACGTATACGGACACTAACAGTGATCCACGAGGCCAGGGACCTGCGGGTTCCAAGGACCAGGATAGGTTCTGAAGGGATCGACCCGGCCGCCGCCGAGCTGCCTTTCGACGGGAGGTAGTTGCCAACATAACTGGTCGACATCTTGGCTGACACATTCAAAGACAATTTTCTGTTCCTTATCCCGTCCCCGACGTCCTTTTGGACGGCCGGGTTTCGTGTAAGCTTTCCAACCCCGCTTGGAAATATGTGACCGGACACTTGAATCCGCTTTCAGCAAATCAGGCTGATCGGCGATGACGAATTTAAGGTCTGAGTGCAGTTGAGGGGTGCACTGGATTAGTGGACAGCGAGACATGTGTGTTGTGCTCAAATGACGAGGCGCGGTAGAGGTTCTGTAATCTCAATGATGTACGGTAGGGAGTAGTGAAAGCTGACGTCAGGCAGGCCCTAGACCTAAATAGGGAAATGCATCACGGCTCACTAGTTGCTCTTAAGGTTTAGAACTCAGCTGCCAAGTGGCATGACAGCTGTTGATCAATACGCCATATGTTCTAGTGTCAGAGAGGTTGAAAAGTCAAGATTCATAGCCTGCGCTATCTAGAGGTACCTCAATCTACCTCTGGCCCACTTGCAACTGAAAGTATCCTTGATATTTAGAATTCAGCTGGATGTCACTTTTATAGAAACTTGTATTGTGCCTTCCGATCTGCAATGGGATTCGATAGAAACGCTATACCTAATTTCGTAAATGCATCACGTTAACTAGTGATTAGTCCAACTTCCCAACCCTCAAATTCGCAGATATCAAGTTCAGTGCTTTTTCCCCTCCTGGGCATTTGGCTTAGTTACTATGACCAATTCCGCCAATGCATATGTTCAACAAGTGCTGTTGTCGTCTTCCCTTCATCGAGATCTCTACTTGAGCCTGGTTGTCTATATATAGATGCATCCCCTGACTTGTAACGGACAATACAGAAGGAATTCTCCCCCATACAAATTACAGCCTACAACTGATTTCATCGTTTCTAAAATGTCTCTCGAAGGAAAAGTCGTCCTCATCACCGGCGGAGCCAAGAACCTGGGTGCCGAAATTGCCCTATCCCTAGCCAGCATTGGCGGCAACCTAGCCCTCCACTACAACTCACCATCTACAAAGAACAATGCCGACGTTTTAGCAAAGACAATCAGCCAGTCATCTCCCAAGGTGAAATATGAGTTCTACCAAGGCGATCTTACCACCAAAGCAGCAGTTGACAACCTGTTTGAATCGGTGCTCAAGGACTTTGGCAAGGTCGACATTGTCATCAACACGATTGGAAAGGTTCTCAAGAAGTCCATTGCTGACATTTCGGAGGCAGAGTACGACAACATGTTTGAGTGAGTCTTGCCGCTTGAAGCTCCAAGTTTATTCTTACTAACCAAGACTACAGCGTCAACTCTAAATCGGCTTTCCTGATTCTCCAAGCTGGCGCAAAGCATGTCGAAGACGGCGGGAAAATCATCACTATCGTCACCGCCCTTCTCGCTGCCTTCGCTGGGTTCTACACCTCATATGCCGGATCTAAAGCTCCTGTTGAGCATTTTACCCGTGGCGCTGCCAAAGAGCTCATGGGACGTCGAATCAGCGTTAATGCTGTCGCGCCTGGACCGATGGATACACGTAAGTTGTCCCTAATACTCTTTTAATTGTGTACTAACAATAACGCGTCCTGTAGCTTTCTTCTATCCTCAGGAGGCCGATGATGCTGTGGCCTTTCACAAAAGTCAAGCGCTGGAGGGTCGACTGACGGATGTTAAGGATATTGCTCCCCTTGTTAGATTCCTTGTCACAGAGGGGGGATGGATTACGGGCCAGACCATCTTCGCTAACGGCGGTTATACTACTCGTTGAGTACTCCATGCCTAGTCAAATTCTATCTCAACTGAGGCAAAATCATTGACTGTTCATTGTACCATCGTTAGGCTAACAGTCAATATTCCAAATTAGGAAATTCTGTTTACATGCATGCCGTGCCAACTTGAATGGCTCTCCGTCCTCGTAAGATGGTTTAATAGATGATGAAACACGTCTTCACTAAGCTTCTAAGTTTGTAATAAGCTTGTTTCCCTTCTGTGTATCAAGAGTATGGTTTATCGCGAGGTGTTTCAGACCAAAACCCCCTGTTCAGAGGTTGAGCAACGACCAATCAGTGAAACTCCGATGCAACTTGTCCTTTAGCTTGTGAATAGGCTCTGAAGATAAATTAAGCGCCATGACTACATTTCATGTGAATGCTTATCCTTTTTGACTTCTGTTTTCCATTTGGCTGGTCCATCAACGACTCACTAACATAATCATCCAATTCTCGATCTCCATCTTCCCTTCACCCCTGCAGTATCCAATTTTCAAAGTCAAGATGCTCGTCAACATGTTTTGCCTCATTGCGTTCGCCACTCTTACCGTGGCTGCGCCTCAGCGCCCTGACCTCAACCGAGATCCTGATAATAATGGCGACCGAATAGCACAGACGAAGCGGGTCGAGGATCTCCGCAACAAGGGCCTTACTTGCCATGAGGGTGCTCAGGAAGCTTTTATATGCTCTGATGGCCTTGGTGGCGACTGGTCAGTAAATCTACGCGAACAATGCCGCGCCTGCTACATGAGATAATTGAGATGGACGACTAACACTATATGAATAGTTTTATAAATATTTTCGGAGAAGGGAACTGCTTGATTTAAATTGTCTATCTGCAGCATAAGCCGAGGCATTTCAATATCCGAAATGCTTACATGAATCGAAGAAATCCAACTTCCTCCGTCGCGCCGCTACGTATAGGCGGTAGAGTGTATTGCCATTATGTCCCTCAAGCCCGCGCTACTCTCTGCTTCATTACAATACTACCAGATGTTTCACGAGTTCCGGGAAGCTTTATAGTGGTTTCCTTCACCATGGCCTTCCGTCGTTGCATTCCGTCGGTTTCTGTATGCTTCTTCTATTAATCTGATCGCACGATCCTCAACAGGCCATGATTCACTAATAATGTGGCGACCTCTAGCCTGATAAGGGGCCGTCATGAAATAAGACCTCTCTTGCATGCGGACGATACTATGCCCACCATCCTTCATCAAGTCTAATTCTAGAGGGTCTTTACCTTTATTTAGACCTTCTTCCCAGTTGCTCAGTATTAAGACGCTTTGTGATAGAGTCAATATGGCCAGGTTACAAACAAAGACTTGGGTCATGGAAAAAGAAAGAGTCTTCAAACGCTTCGGCAGAAGTCACTCCCCGCCAGGTATTATACAAAGCCTTTAACATCTGCCACGGATCTTCTTGGGGTTGGCGTAGCACTTCCCTTCTCCATCGGCGCAGTCGTAGCCCTCCTCAGCGATCTTCCTGCAAGCATCCTCCCACTGATCACCGGCGATCTTGTCTTCAGTGGTGGCTTGGACACACTACTCTCAGGTTAGTGTGCATCTCATTTATAAAAGGCAGTTTGACTTACGCGACCAGACGTCTCATTATAGGTAGCACCGCCCCACTAAAGGGTCAGTTAGCTGATAGGAGATTACTTGACTGTTGGTTACAAATGCATACCTCGTAGCCTTCATCATTATACTCTGTGCATGCAGCGGCAGTCAAGCGCCAGTTGTAGCTATCGCCGTTGTGGCAAGCACAGTTGTCGTGAAGCTTCGCCGTCCTTTAGTCTTGTTAGACATCGTATTTTGACAGCCGGATTGATAGACTTACACGGCAGTAATGAGCAGGAAAGCGCTGAAAATCTTGGCAAACATGATGGATTCTGGTATTATTTGAGGAGATAGAAAGAAGTATTATTAGCTCGCAATCGCAGATAATTCGATGTAGATAATGAGTGACTGGAGGACAAAAGAGTGTCGAAGGTCCAAAACTGGTAAAGACTGTTGGTGATGGATGATAAGCCATTGACTATCAACGGACGTGCAGGCACTTATAACACCTTATCTCAGAGATCATGCGTCCATCTTCTCAGCTGAACGGGTTTGTCCGAGCTTTCTCCATCAATACAACGTCACAAATAACCAGTACCAGCATATACACGAATATTATGCCAACCTGAAACAATACCAAGGACCCTCCGAAAGATCAGCGCCAACATCCGACGAACCATAACGATATTCCCGCGGGCCTATATTCCAGAAACCTGCTTCTCGTCCAATCCAAAGCATTCTATCTTGAGGAATACCCCAGCATCGGCAGTTCCGAAGATGGAGATAGAATATAGGGATGAAACATGTCATAAACTCTAATTATCGCTGTCGGTGCGAAAATAGGAGAAGTTCATGACGCAGCCGAGGATTTGAAACCTCGGGATACGATTTTCCGTGTGGATCACCCGTCTGTATCCCTCGTGTGCACTGCCTTACTGGGCCAGAGTTACATAATTCGAGTGCATTGATAATGGGGTCCTTGTGTCATATGTGAATTTACGCATTGCCTTTTTGAGTCATGGAGGGTAGTCGAGATGAACTGGGTCCGAGATATCTGGAGATGGATGGGTTAAAAGATCAATGCGCCCCAGCTTGACAAGACTAGCTTTTATCAGCATCGAGCTTTCGTCGTTCATTCGTTTGTGCATCTAGTCAATCTTTACGGTCTTTACCAAGTCACTCATTCATCTAATTTGATCGCATCATTTTGCTTTAGCTGTCTTGCTTAATACTCGCATTTAATCACAACACTACTCAGCTTCCCCACCATGATCCCCTCCACGCTTCTCGCCCTCGTCAGCCTTGTCTCGGTTACCCAAGCCGCAGCCACTCCCAAGATTCTTTCCGCCGACGATGTCATCGTTCTCAAGACCGATGGCACTTCTCAAGTCATGAAAGCCGCTGACCTCGAACGTCTCGAGACTGCCCCCGCTGTCAACACCAAGACTCCCTCAAAGCGAAACATTGAGCGTCGTGGATGCGAGAGCACCGAAGTCCAAGTCCTCTCCGAGAAGGAGTTCCTCAACTGGGATGCCCCCATGTCTCCCGTCATCAGCAGTCTCGACGGTTCCAAGGCCACCGTCAGCGTCACTTCCGGCTTCACCATCGCCAACTCTCTCAAAGTAGGCGCCAGCTTCAGCATCCCTCTCATCGAAGACATTCTTACCACTTCGCTGAGCATTGACTACACCGAGACCTGGACTTCGAGCCAGCAGCAGTCTCTGTCTTTCCAAGTTCCTGAGAATCACCATGGTCTTATTGTCAGCCAGCCTTATGTCCGACGTGTTCAGGGCAATGTTCTTGATGGATGCGGTGATGAGATTGAGAAGACGGAGTTTACCTCGGATTCGTATGAGAGTCAGACTTATGGAAATCTTGAGTGGGTTAAGGGTATTATTCGTCTGTGCAGCAGCGAAACTTACCCCGTTCCCTTCTGCAATGGTGAGGGCGAGCACAAATAAGACTCTCTAGCTTAGAGCTTGGGTTAGGTTCGGTGCACAGGGTGGTAGAGCGCCTGTCGCAAGATCGAGCTCAAATGACACAATAATTCACATAATTGATTCCGTTCATAAACTGCTGTAATTTTAACTATCTGTAGACTGTTGACTAACTTGATGAATATTTCTTGCATCTAATCCTCTCTATTGAAAAGACTAGCATCCAGTGGAAGTCTTTCACCCATCCAGATCGCCCTCTCCAAATGATCCCTCTTCATCGACGCCCAGCGATTCACACCCTTTTCAGGAATAACATTAGGGTGAACCAGAGCGGATAGGGGTCCTCTCCAAATAGCAAGCCACGCGACGAAAGCGCCGAATTGAGCGGGCGAGAATACGTTGACTTCAAACATGGCGATAGGATGAGGTCCAATTGGCCTCTCCCAGAGCTTGTAGATTCGTAGTTCGGGGACTGAAGTTGATCATGTTAGCTGGTGGGCTTGATAGATGTTATTCAGGGTGGTACGACTTACACTCTCTTCGGATTCGCTCCCAAAGCTCCTTGGCGTACTTGACCTGCGTTTCGTTTGTTTGTAGGTAGTAGATATGAATGTCACTGATACCTGTCAGCTTGTCACGTGGTACTCCGAGGATTGATCTGACTTACAAGCCACCCCGATCACTTCGATCCAATGGATCTATAAACTTCTCGTATGCTTCGCTGAGCTTTTCTGACGGGGGATTCACATAGCTCTTCCCGTCTGCTGCTTTCTCGTCTGGCAATGGTGGGGCATTCTCATACCCAGTCAAAGGAGAGGGATATTTGAAGACTGAGGCGTCGCCCATGGTTCTTTGCTGGGCAATTGTGAGGGCGAGGTCAAAGTTTATTAGACTGATATAAAGGTAAGAATTGCTAAGGTTCTTTTGATGTTACAGTGAGGTAGCGTCTCTTTGTTCTTGGGGCCAGATGCGGGGGATTTAAACTCAATTGTTGGTTGCGTGACTGTTGCTATTAATAAGCTGCGTGAGTCAGCAGCTGAAGTCCAAGCGGGATCGCCCGACGCGCGCGGCAATTAGTTACCCTACACTCTCCTGTTTTCGCCGCGAAACCATTTCAAACGTCGGATGGAACCAAAAATGGAACATCTAGGGCTCTTCAAGGAATAACAACAAGCGCATCACAACTTTGGTGAATTTTGAAGATACAAAGAACTATGACGCGACACTCAGGTAGCTGGGGGTTTATAGAGGCTGCATCGATGTTTTCTGGGTAGCCTGTCGAGACATCGTTGATCAAGTTTGCCCCTAGATCCATCACTTGAGAAACGCCATAATGAGGCGAGTTCTTCGCAATGCGGATTTGAATTTGGACGGTGGTAGATTTTGACAGTGCGCCAAGGTTCATGAAGAGGAAGAGAGAATAGATCCGTAGCCATGGGTCATTATAGTCCGTCGTAGTCCGGTAATATAGCCAGGAAGCTCGAAAGAAGAATTATAATTGCTTGGGAATGGGTCGCTTCAGGCTCAGCAACACTCTCCCCAGGTTTATTCGATCAATATGTCGCCATCTGCTAATGATTGAAAGTATGTACAAGGAATTTGGAGCACACCAGGACAGGAGAAACAATAGCTCTATGCATTTTCTTCGTGTTCTATTTGCAGCTCAAGCTGTAGGAGCAGCAACCGCAGCCTGGTCAACGATCAGATCAACGGGTGTCTGATTAATACCCGTAAAGCCATCACCAACAATATAAACCAATCCATCATCACCCTCCATACTAAAATGACTCAGAGTATCCGTCGTTGCAGCGCAAGTCTGAACACCACCACCTTGCTGCACGCAGCTCAGCACCGGAACGCTACACTGGAGAGCAGACCCCTCAGCAAGAACCTGGCAGGTCAGATAAACTACGCCGTTGGTAAGATTCTCATTGTCGCTGGTACATGCGGTGATGTAGGCTTTGGTCATGTCGCTGTGTGTGAACCATGCGCAGATGGCCTTGGTGCCGGCTTTGATCTGTCCGGTGGCGGCGTCGATGTTGTAGTGCTGCGCGGGGAGGGTTACTCTTGAGCCAAAGTATAAGGGGGTGCCGAAGTTGTTGTCTGATCTGAGCTGGTTGTTGGCTGCGGGGCCGGAGCCGGCGATGATGGAGAATGTGGTGATTACGGCCGGGGCGTCGGATGTTGTAGTTGTCGCGTCGGCGGTGGTGGTATCGGCTGAGGTCTCGGTGGAGGAGAAATCAGTTGTAGCAGCTGAAGTTTCTGTTGTAAAGAGCGTTGTTGAGTCGGTGGATGTGGTGGTCAAAGCAGTGGTTGAAGTCAGAGTATCAGTTACCAA
This sequence comes from Fusarium oxysporum f. sp. lycopersici 4287, assembly GCF_000149955.1. NCBI lineage: Eukaryota > Fungi > Ascomycota > Sordariomycetes > Hypocreales > Nectriaceae > Fusarium > Fusarium oxysporum. The sequence goes on along the minus strand of NC_030994.1, from coordinate 2,980,170 downwards.
AGACTCGGCCGAAGTTGACGTCTCAGTGGCAGCGGATTCAACAGAGGTAGATACAGTGGGTTCAGCCACGCTTGACGTCAAAGTTGCCGAAGTAACGATCGAGGCTGTATAATTCCCAATTAGCGCATGCTCTTTGCCAGATCCCTTACACCATCATACCTGATGTCAACGGCTTGCAAGGACTGGCAGCCACGCCAATGAGACCGACGGCCAGAGATAAAAAGGCACGAGTATACATAGTTAGCGAAAGACTAAAGTTGGAATTGAGACGCTGAGGGAGAAAAATCAGGTACAACACGCAAATGGGGCCTGCAATGTCTTTATGGTGTTGGGGCTTGGGGCTAGCGCGTTATCATTAGTGAACTATTGATCTCAGCTGCACGCTAACACGATTAGCCCAGGGACCATTGACAGGAAATGCAGGGGAAAAATCAAACGGTCTGCCAATAGCTTCATCTGGTTTTGCGATTTACGAGCATCGAATTTCTTTGTGCATAATCTGCGTTTACTGCATTAGGAGGATGAAAGAAGTTCGACGCAGTAAAAATGATATAGCTTTCCCAACCCATGCGTCGCATTTTACTATATATGTTGCTTTTGTTTGCTATAAACTATTCAGTGTTGAACATTCTGCAAGTGAACAGACTTGAGATATAATGTTGCTGGGAGGAAAATACTTACACTTTTTTTTTTTTTGAAAATATGTAACGGCCTGGAAATGTCGGGTTTTGTTTCAGCTAAGTTCTCTGTGCTGATATAAGCTCTCAGTCACAAGTCTCAACTACAAATAACACATCTGGCTCACAACTTAGGCTTTATTTCAGGCCTTGCGATCAGAGCCGGACGGCTCATTTGCCACTACTAGTCGAATTATATAAGAAGTTCAGAGATGAGACTTATGAACAGAGAAAACTATCGAAATCTCAGCAGCGGCGAGATATTGTAAGTACCCGGGCGGTGGTAGCAGTTCCCCGCTGATGGCTTTGATCACTGGTTTGTGGCCATCTCATCTTTACCTCATACCTCATACGGACGGCCCTTGAAAGACTTCCATCATGCCCCAAGTGAGACTGTATAAATGCCCCAGCAAACTTAACACATTTTCCAGGCGATAAGGCTTGACACTATCATAGGACTTCTCCCTCGTAGCAACTCGGGGTATATCCGCGTCGTTCAAGGCCTCTCGCCTGGCGTACAACTTTGTGAGGAGCCTACTGCAACTCCAAAGTAAAACTAGGTTTGAGAGCCAGAAACTTCAACTTATATCCTGACTAGATGGTTAGTAGGAATATTCCCTTGCCTCAAGCTCTGGCTTCTAGACTTGCACATACAAAGCTTACGGCGAAGGGATGCCTGGCTGCAGTGCAACCACTGAACAATACGAGACTCTGAAACTATACTAATACAAGTCGTAATTACGAGAAGTTCGATGCCCGGCCAAACGCATAGATGATTGCCACTGCTACTGCACAGTCTGCCTGCATCACGGTTATGGACGGAACAAATCTCGGCACCGGTATAGACCCCACTTGTTTTCTCTTTCGCTCTTCGGCATGCTATTCCACCAACTCAGATGGGGAAGACGAGGGCGGCAGTGTATCCTCGACTTTCAGTCACTCACGGAAATAGTGTTTAGTCACCAGCAAGGTCCATGATGTGATTATTGGAGACGAGTTGCTAGATACTATTGGAATCGCAAGAAGTACAGGCGACCAATAACACCCTCTATATTTTGAGGTATTTTGATTGCGGCTTAGAGAGCTGAGATTCAGCTCTGCCAATAGAAACGTGGAGTCGTTTCGCTGGCCTCTCACCTGAAATGGAGATGAAAATAGAAATCAGGCTGGCGGCTAACGCAGCCCCCCAAAATAGTGCAATCGCTTACCATCTGTCAGATCTTCTAGCTGGGGTTGAGTCACACGCAAGATTGCTATTTACAATAATACGTCATTTTGTTCGACTTGGACCTTATGCTCACTCTGTTATTAAGAACTCCTCTTTTCGTTGAGAACACGACCTTGCTCTAATGTTCTTGATTTAACGATGAGTAGTCAATTTATTGATGTAGTAATATAAATGAAACCCAAATGACACGTGAACTACTGATAAGGAAATACACCGAACCCATCGAGCGCTTAGCGGCTGCATAGACAGCTCCGATCTGTGCATACACACTACTAAATCAGCAAGATCCACAGAAGTAGTCAAGAAGCACTCACCATCTTCTTCGCCGTCCACTTGGCGCATTTTCTGCTGCAATACCATCGTCTCTTGGTTGTATCTTCATACTCCCAGTCGATCCAGAACCCTCCATCACTACCATAAAAACCTCCGTCGCAGTCTTTGTGGACACACTGTGACGCGGTTAGTATGTCGTGCGCACAGCTGGATATACTTACTCCTCTTTCTTGTTCCCACTGTTATTTTAGGGATAATGTTAGATTGCTTGATTGCTGGTGGTAAATGGGAACTTACGTCAGGTTGGACGTAGTGGCAGCCGCAGCGAACCCAGCCTTTATAGTTCGGGTATCCGTCGTCCCAGCTGATGGCTTCCATCGTTATTGATGTTTGGAATAGGTGGAGTTTTTGGGGTTGCATTGTGCAAAGAATCAAAGGGGGAAGGTTCGTCCCCTTAAATAATGGTCTGTCCTGGTCCTGTGCAATCGTGCCGCTGTCAACATCCTTGTGCCGTACAACCCGGCCCTGGCATTTTGGGGCTGAGACCAAATTTCAACCTTTTGAAGATGGGATGTGTAATCTACAGTTGCACTTCTACCACACCAACAGCCTTTACTCCCAATCAGTTCCTGCAAAGCATTGGTCACAGTGCAACGTTTCAGGTGGGCGGGAAGAAGGCTGACACCGGGACTTTACATTGGCTTCATTACTGGAGGCCAAGCGTTAGTGTGTAGATTCCTGTTGGCTCAGAATTTTGGTACTTGTGTGAGTAGCCGCTCTGCTCCTAGCCATACCTCTCAATTAGCCGCGGCCACTGTTCTTTTGTTGCATTCAGTTTAAGCCAATCACAGCAGAGTCTTTCGCGGCACCGCTCTGTTGCTCTGTAAAGCATGAAACAACGACCAAGATAACTGTGCATGATTTCCTGACTTGGGTATTTGAGAAGAGATGCAGTAGAAGAACACGTCGAGAATGCTAACTAGTTCTCTCTTTCTGATGACTTACAGCCTGAAGTCTTTTAACTCAAGGCTAGCTTATGGAGGCGGGATCTGACATAGGCTGCACATTTAAGACTGATTTCGCGCAGGGTTGTCTAATGACACCGATTGGTTGAAACGCATGATCTGGTTTATAACATGAGATTTTGCAGCCTCACCAGTGCAAATGCATTTCAAGTGCTTGGTAGCGAAACAAAAAAACACAAGATCGTTAATAAAAGATTTTATCCTTATTTACCTTTTTACTCTTGCTTTCTAGCCAACTTGTAATATTACTATTTTTGGCTTTAGAAGAGAAAGGTTAACTACCTACCATTACTACAGGTTAGCATTAGAAAGCTTCAGTTTGAATTAATATGCTCAATGGCGTTTTACTCCTTGCTAGACTTTATAAGCTTATATAACAATACCTTCTCCTAATAAGGACCTTGGATTAGTTTGTCCGATTTCTTTCGGAGACTAAACCATAGAGTTCAAGATATCGATATTGTGGCTTGACATTCTGCTTCATCTGACCGCCTGTCAGCTCATCAACCCCGCTCGACCTTTCACCAATGCATCTATCACGAAATCATGCCAAGCCTTTTATCCCGGCCCCGAAACCATGGTTGATCCCATATCTATCATTGGCCTAGTGGGTCAAATTTCAGATTTAATTCAACGAGCGTACAACTACGGCAAAGCAGTCCACGATGCTCAAAGTGACATGCGCAAGCTCTACACAGAGCTTCTCGGTCTCAAAGGTGTCTTGGAGCAGCTGGAGAAACTAGACATCGCTTCAGCAGAACCACATATAGCCGATTTAATACGCTCGAAAGAGTTTCGCAAGACTTTATCTTCGACTTCGGAGCTTGTAGGTCGTCTTGTTGAGAATTTGAATAAGAAGCAGACTTCATCTCGTAGGGTTAATGCATTCTTGTGGCCGTGGGTGAAAGATGATGTGAAAGCGGATATTCAGGATCTCGAACGTGTGAAGACTTGGTTTATTGTGATGATGATGGCTGAGAACTCGTAAGTCTTTTAATTCCTCATACCTAAGAATGAGTGTCTCTGATTGCACTAGGACGCAAATGGAAGTCTTGCTGATTGAGTCGCATGAAATTTTAAATATTGCTAGAGAAGGTCAAGAGAAGGGGAAGCTTAAAGATGAAGGTCTGCATCCACCATGCTACAGCTCGCTACCGCTCACGTTTTGAACAGAAGAAAAGAGAGAAAAGATCAGGGAATGGATACAATCGTTCAGCCCCAGACAGCTACACGCTAAAGCAATCAAAAAGAGGATGGAATCTACTGGGTCGTGGTTCTTGGACGGCGACTTCAAAGCTTGGAGGGACGGTGGTGCAGGCTCCCCAAGAATCCTCTGGCTTCGCGGCAAATGTAAGCCGACAGCCCTTTTATGTGCTGAATCTTGCGCTCCTTCTAACCCATATACATGTAGCTGGTTCCGGAAAAACAACATTGCAGTAAGTCAAATCACCGATTTCCTGTCACCGATGCTGAAATGGATACCAGTGCTGCTGCAGTCGAACAACTCAAGTCATATCAGCAAGAAGACCCCAAAATCGGCCAAGCTTACTTTTACTGCTCCTTTGATGACAGGGAGTCTCAGCAGCCTCTCAACATCCTGGGGTCAATTCTTCATCAACTCTCAGAACAGCATCCCGAAGCCCTCGAAGGCATCGACCAGTTGCGCAAGTCAGGTGAGGTCTTGGGTGAGAATTCCATACTCAAGTTAACCTCGCAATACGTGTCGAACTTTGACAAATTCTACATTTCAGTTGATGCTATCAACGAGAGTTTCAGCTGCATCGAGGTGTTTGAGATGCTTCTACAACTTGTTACCGAGAACTCCAACGTGCGACTGTTTGTGACAGCTATATCGAGCTGTTCACATTGGACAGAAGATCTGCAACTGGAAGAACCACCAGAGATGATCGAGGTAGATATGGGTACAGAAGACGTTGATAGAGATATCGACTTCTACATCACCACGAGAATAAGCGGAGAGCGTCTCCTCAGACGACTCAGCAATGAGACAAAACTAGAGTTGCGTGAGAAAGTACTTGGTAACGCGAAAGGAACGTGAGCAAACCTATACCATAAACCTTGTATGTGCCTCTTTTCTGACGTTTTCAGGTTTCGGTACGCCCAGTGCCAACTCGACTCCCTCAGCACTCTCAGAACAGCCAAAATGGTTTTCAACGCCCTATATGATCTCCCAAAGGATATTTACGAAGTATACGAAAAGATTCTGCTTAGCATCCCCGAAGCAGATAGACTTCTCGCTAGAGAATCGCTATTCTTCCTCTCCGTAGCGCTGCGACCACTTACGATACAAGAACTGGCAGAAGCTGCAGTTCTAGACGATTATGAAGCACGTATCGATGAGGAGTGCAGACTGCCCGAGCCAATGGTGTTGCTGGAGATATGCCAAGGCCTTGTGGATTACGACGCAGCAACAAGCGTGGTTAGGTTAGCCCACTCATCGGTTCGGGCGTATATCACCTCCAGCCACACGAACGAAGGAGACGTTGCCTGGTTCAGCTACAATATCCCAGGAATACACGCCGACATCGCCAATAAGTGCTTATTGTATCTACTTCTTGAGAGCTTTCAAGACGGTTGCTGCACCAACGAAGAGCTTGAGAAGAAGTATCAGGAGTACCCTCTTCTTCGCTACGCTTCTCGATATTGGCCCCTTCACGCCAGACTATCTGACAACTACGGACGCCAGGAGGACTCTGCTATGGCATTTTGTCTGAGTTCTAAGAAGGCTGGTAGGGGCAACTTTAGCTTCTGGGTTCAGTGCCTAATGCCCGATGCATCGAGAGAGGCTATCATGGCAAGCGAGCCTCTCTACTACGCTTCTTCTTTTGGTCTTGCGGGCCTTGTCAAAAGTCTTTTGACGTCTCAAGGTGTGGATGTTGATGCGCGGGGTGGTCGATTCGGATCCAGTGCGTTGCATGTAGCATGTTACAGAGGGCACATTGAAATAGCTCGTCAGCTGCTCGAATGCGGCGCAGATATCAACCTCCTTGACAGTGATGGCCGCACCGCATTATTCTGGGCAAAGAGACTAGGACGGAAGGAAATCGTTGATCTTTTGGAGGATCCCAAATATGCACAAACGAAAAGTCGCAGTCTCGTGACACTCTCGGAGGATATGGACTACCCGATGTGGTTCTGCTGTGCTTGCAATGGCGGACCCCAACGGGGGAGATTCAATCACTGCCGGGGCTGTCGTAGTCATGAAAGGTGCGAGAAGTGCATCAAACTAGCTGGCTTGATGGATGTTGAAAACGTTCCTGAGTCGCAAACTCGCTGGGTATGCTGTAATTGTGAGGCGGGACCTACAAAGGTTGAAACGAAGGAATGTCGGGATTGTGAACATGAGAAGTGTCGTAGGTGTTGGGTCTTTAACGCTTTCATTTGAATTTGACACGGTTGATATGGGAAGTGACAATAGTATAGGTACTATTAACTATTATGTTTCGATTCGCACAAAAGAAATTATTTGATGTGCATAGCATAACTCAGCATCCCCAAGTTACCTTACCAGAAGGAAGGCACCAAGTACTTTATATATGGAATGGAGTATTGTGGCTTTAATAGCAGTAATACCTCCACACCGAAGGATCCAAACTACAGAGGTTATCAAAAGGTTCAACTATTCCCCATTATTATACATTTAAACAAAGCGGAGGTAATAGTTAATGGTGAGATAATATCTATGCCCTTAGATGAAACCCTAGCTAGATAATAATAGTAATTATCTAATAAAGCGCCATCATAACAGTAGCAAGCTTTGGAGTATTGTTTACCATGGCTTTTCTGTGTGCAACAAACTGTGTTTATTTGCAGTTGAGACCTGTGACGGCGGTCCTAGACTATGTAACCATATAAAACTTAGCGTGCAAAAACCTAGCCAGTATCACTTCTGAGCTTATATGGAACGCGCGGGATCCGCATACCGACTTTACACGGAGACATCAGATACGGACCGCGGAACGACCGAAGATCCGAACTGCTGAAGGCTAGGCATTTAAGGAACCTGACGTCGCCAACTCCGCAGCGTAAACTCCGCATCCAAAAAGGCAAACCCGCAATATGAATAGTTCAAGACCACCGTGGGCCATGTTATAAATACTAGAAGGCTCATTTCATAAGAACCATAGACCTTCTCTACACAAGTCCCCCTTACATAACAGACTACTCCAAGTCAACTATCCGTTCTTACGATTCATCAACATGGCCATTGTTGCTATTGCCGGAGGTACCGGGGGGGTAGGAAAGACCATCGTTGAGCATCTACAGCATCACGGGGCCCACAAACTCTTCATCCTTGGCCGCAAGGTATACAGCTTACACTTCATCATAACGCGGGCCAGACTGACTCTGATCCATAGGCTCCAGCTGAGAGTACTCCTGAGTCTCCGACATTTCTTGTGGTGGACTATTCCAACGTCGAGGCCCTTACCATTCTGCTAGAAGATCACAAGATCGATACAGTGGTATCTGCCATTAATCTCGAAACCGACTCGGGCGGCCAGTCACAGCTGAGCCTCATTGCTGCAGCAGACAAGTCTCAGACCACGCGACGGCTTATTCCAAGCGAATTTGTTACCCCAATTGACGAGGAGTAAGTCGTAATAACGAATTGCAACTCGCTTACTCACATGAGATGATAGTGACCCAAGTTCGGGCCCTGGCATCGGAGGTTGGATTCCGAATGCTAGAGCGCTCAAGCAGACGAGCCTCGAGTACATCCGCATCTCGATTGGATTCTTTTCTGATTACTGGGGCATGCCTCATATCAAGAGCAACCTCAAGACTTTCCAATGGCTCCTCGACATGGAAAAGGGTATAGCCGTGATTCCTGGCTCTGGCAATGAGAAATTCACAGTCACGTACAGCGAAGATCTCGCCCGATTCATCGTTCGCCTCATTGATACGGATGAAAAGTGGCCTCAGCGCGGATTCTTGTCAGGCTCTGATATATCGGTCAATGAACTTATCGAGATTGCCAAAAGAATCCGAGGTATGCATCCTCTCTTTTTATCCAGTTCTTTCTAACATGAAAGCGCAGGCTCCAAGATGGAGATTCTATACGACCCTGTGGATAAGCTGGAACAGGGTGACGCCACACTGCTATGGCACCCCGAAGAGGTCACCGAGGATGAGTTCAAGCCCTTGCTGGCGGGACTGTGCCGGATGATCATTACCGGCGCTTGCATCTTGCCCGACGATGACCGCCGCCTTGACAAGCGCTTTCCAGATGTTCCTCTTACGTCTGTGGAAGAGATCATCGCCAAGGCCTGGGGTGGCAAGTCCTTCTCCGTCTAAACGACATGTTCATGATGAAGCCAGTGGCTGTGTAAAAGAGCCTGTGTTAGTGGCCCCGCCAGGCCGGCAATAGACTTTTGGCGGAATCCGGCTGCCAGCATATCTTCCTAAATGTGGATATCGTTTCAGTAGTATAGTTCTTGAACAGAATCGATAGAAAACAATCTGTCACCTTGATAAGGCGTTTGATAAATGTCACTGCACTTAATCACTGCCTGTCTCCGAAATTTGAAGGTTGAAACCAAGACCCGAATTCTTCACTAGAATTCAACCCTTCCAGGTCACCCCAAAAGATCCCTTCCTGTCTCAAATCCATGCCCCCAATTTGCACATCGGGCCCGTACTCCATTTGAATATCGAAGTTCTGCATTTCAGTATTCATCTGCGTCTCCCCTAGCATGGGGACCCCTGCCTCGGCAAGGAGTACCCCGAAGAATGGTCGTCCATGCTGATGATGATGCTGGCTAGAGCCCGATTCGCCCACGTATTTACACGCCACGCTATACATGAGCTCAAACACACGGCGCTGCTTACCATAGATATCCGGAGTCTCACGGGGAAGAATCTGCAACGCCCGAACAACAGCTGACAGATTCTCAAGATGGCTCGGATCCCGTGTCTCAATCGCGTGGCAGAAAAGCACTATGAATGGCACAAATGGTGCCGCCAAAAGAGCCCTATGTAGCAAGCCGTTAGACATATAAGGGGTAAGGATTATGCGTTTACGACTTGCCATTGCACGTAGAGCTCAACAGTACTAGGTTCGGCATCTTGTAGTAGCGAAAAGGCTTCTTTGTGTTCCTCAAGACACTGCTTGGCTGAAGACAGGCATTCATTGCAGAATGCGGAGCCAGTATTAGAACTGGGCTGTATACTTCTGTATATCATTGTGATGGTGGCCAGATGAGAGATCCTATCTGCACGCTTGACAAGCCTGGGAAGCAGATCATCCGGATGCTCGGGTAATTCTTCCATGAAGGACTCCTGATATCCTGTATTAGAATGTGTCATATATCATGATGTTGCGTTGGCCTACTTCAACTGTATCCTTGCTGTCAAATAGACAATCAAGTTCAACAGCTAGTTCCCGAGCTCTAGTTTCCCGTGGCGTTGACGGTTGTAACAGCGCGCCAGGGCTGAATATCTCGTCGTATATCCTGCCGTACAGCATACCCATCTTGATCCACTTCGGAGCAATGGGTAGTGAGGAATCTACAGCCGTCTCACCGTAGCTTTCGTATGATACGGTGATGTCTCTATCTCGGAGGAGTGGTGGTCGGTTCAGACGCAAGGCAAGAAGTTTGTCCATTATGTAAACCAGCCAAAAGAGCCGAACTCTTCGCTGCCGCTCTTGTTTCTTCTCTGGTTTACTAGGTATCTCAAGATGATACCCCAAAGTGAGACAGATCTGTGCAGCAGCTGCGAGGTAGCTCCAAGCTTGAGACATGCTGCATCGCTGGACGAAATAGGTGGTCTATGTGAAGGTCAGCTTCTGCAATGCGTGCCTCTGGTTCTGCAGCCATACAGCCATGAGAAGAGCAAGGGCAAATTCATATGTCGAAGGGATACTAAACGGCAGATTGGCTAGAATTGACTCCAGATTCTGTTGGCATAGTGCGGCTTGAGACTTGATATTGTCTTGCGACGTCTTGTCCTTTTGCTGATTTCCATATGGTACAAGGAGGTTGTGCAGACCGCAATGGACAATGATGAGGTCAGCCAGCGACGGAGTCCCAGAGTACACGGTGAAGAAGTAATCGACAAACTGGCCGACATCTATCTCCATGCACCAGCAGAACCTAAGACGAGACGACTCTACGACCGTGGTCAGCTTGGCTTGCAACGAAAGATGCCGGTTTGTAAACTAAACCTGCCTTTGAGCTTATGGATCGCAGCCATAGCAAGTTGAATGGGAGGCAGCGTGAAGTGGTGCTGACTCGCACCGGCCGAGATTCCGCGGGTCTCAGGCGGCTTCGGATCCCCATGACCAGGCCCTCTTTCTTTGAGCTCATCCCTCAACGCGTCTAAGCACGGCCTGACATCTGGCGAGACCTGTAGCAGATGGCTACTATCAACAGCCTTCTGCGCAAACTTGGTGGCAAACGCAGCTTGCGTGGCCAAGACAGCGTCTCTCTGCAGCTCCGAGCCGGAATGATCCTCAACGGGTGTCTTGTGAAGCAGAGCTGAGCCTGCCAATGACAGGGGCGTATTTTCTGCAAGGTTCGTTCGCGTGCTGGGGGCACTAGTATCTATTTGGCCAAAGGAAGATTCAAGATTCTCGATGGATGCAAGAACCTTGTCGAGCTTTACTGAAAGATGGTCGATTTTGGACTCGCTTTGGGATGTAAGTTTCTGCATCTGATGCATAAAAGAAGAAAAGGAGGCACAGACTATCCATCAGACACAAGTGCACGCTGTCTCTTGGCTCGAGGTTTGGCTGACGTAGGATACACGCACTGCTCTCGTCTTCGTGAGCATGGCCCACAGGGGATACCTCGATCGCAGCGCACCTGTCACAGAGGGGTCAGCATCGGCACCACAGGAATGAGCATATGGGCCTAGTAGGATAGCACCTTGCGCTGGCGACATTGATCACACTGTAGAGGTGTCAGTCAAGCGGCCTCCGGCTAGAACAGGGTCTTACCGATAGAGGATGGGCTGTCTTTGTAGGGGTGTCAGAGCGTGCATCGTCGCCTGGATCGCTGTTCAGGGCGTCTTGTTGCATTCTTTTTCTTTCGATGAATATGTCGTTGTAAGAGTTCGGGACATCGGTGCGATTTTCGCCCCGAGGTTAGTTATTTATTAGCGAAACCTAGCGGAGTTTGGTTGTTTAGCAAGCGGAGAAGAAGACCCAATGACATAATGATTTTATCCACCTTCGGTCCTTCGGTGCCACCGAGACGCGAGCATCATACACTACAATCCGTAATGGCCAAGCAAAGGCTCGGGCAGAAGTTATCTTTCAAGGGCCGAACATGACTTCTATGAGATGAGATGGTTTAAATGTTCCCCTTTTTTTATTGACAACATCGTATATGTTACTTGTCGTATCTAACTTGAGACAAATTGACTAAGATTCATTCATTACCGTCCTTCTTTTTCGTTTTAATACTTCTTAAAATCGCATAAACATCACTATCTTCGTTTCCTTATTCATATATACACATTCTATCCAGAACTTCTTTCGCCTCCTAGAAATCATGGCCTCTGCCGTGGTGGAAAAAGAGGCCATTCAGCTTGGCGATGCGGCGGCAGCCATCGAGCGAAAGTCACCTCCAGGTGCCAGTTCGACCCAAGAAAAGAGATCCAGTTTCCAAGATTACATTGTAAGTTAGTCTCCTCTCGCGCCCTACTCATTGATTCTAACGTAGCTAGCGCATCGCTCATTATGGCCGCCCAGTCGATTACCTCCTTGGATCCATCGGAATCCTCGCCGCCATAGGCTCTGGCGTTGCCTTTGCCATGGTTAACCTCATTATCGGAGACTTTATTTCCATCATGACCGACTTCACTGCCTCCGGGTCTGCCCCTGATGGCTTCATGTCGCAAGTCTCCAAGTCTGCGTAGGTCCACTCCACTGCACCCGCTTGCGCAGCTAACACAATAAGGCTTTACTTTGTTTACATCGCCATCGCGAGATTCATCTGCACTTATGTCTACTCGTCGCTCCTTACGTACACGGCCCTCAGAATCACCCGAAACCTGCGATACGAATACCTAAAATCAGCCCTTGGACAGGAAGTGGGCTACTTCGATCAAGGCGCCAGTGTCTCGATTTCTATGCAGGCCACTTCGAACGGTAAATTGATTCAGTCTGGTATTTCCGAGAAGCTGGGTCAAGTCTTCCAAGCTATCGCGACCTTCTTTGCCTGTTTTATAATCGCGTTTATCAGCCAGTGGAAGCTTACGCTTATCCTGATGTCTATTGTTCCCGCGCTCCTCATCATTGTGGGGATTGTTGGTGGCTTAGACGCCGCCATCGAGACAAAGATCCTCAAGCTCTATGGGCAGGCCGGTTCGTTTGTTGAGACTGTGCTTGCCAGTATCCGGACCACTAAGGCCTTTGGACTCGCCCCAAGAATGTCAGACCAATATTCTAACATCCTCCATGAGGCACGAGTACTTGGCGACAGGAAGAATGCGCTCTATAGTTTCATGTTTGGAGGTGAGTATTTTGTCATCTTTGCTGGAATGAGTCTTGCATTCTGGCAAGGTATCAGCATGCTTGCTCGAGGGGAAGTTTCAAAGATAGGCACAATCTTCACGTAAGTCACCCCGTCTCTTCCAGACTCTGAATTCAGAGCATCAAGCACTATGCCTTGCTTATTGGATGCTTCACCCGCCACTCAAATCTAACTCATTCTTAATAGAGTGTTGTTCTCTGTCATATTGGCAGCTTCGACCCTCAACTCTATCGCCCCTCACATGGTTACGTTTAGCCGTGCTGCAACAGCTGCTGGAGAATTGTTCCAGTTGATCGATCGAGAGTCACGCATCAACCCCTTCGACGACTCTGGAGACAAACCAACCACTACACAGGGTTCCTTAGAGCTCAAGGATGTCGTTTTTAGCTACCCTTCCCGCCCTGACACTCGCGTTCTCAATGGATACTCACTGTCTATCCCGGCTGGCAAGGTTACGGCGCTAGTAGTAAGCATCCCTTCACTCCATTCCTTATCTTTCTTACGGTTTTTCCAGGGCCCCAGCGGATCCGGCAAGAGTACTATCATTGGCCTCTTGGAAAGGTGGTATATGCCAACGTCCGGCTCCATTGAGCTAGATGGTAGAAGTCTTGAGGACCTCAACTTGAAGTGGCTCCGAACGAATCTACGACTTGTCCAGCAAGAGCCTGTCCTATTCAATGGTACGATCTACGAGAATATCTGCACTGGCTTGATAGGTACCCCATGGGAACACGATTGCCCAGAAGAGAAACTCCGCCGAGTACAAACCGCAGCTCAAACCGCCTTTGCCGATGGTTTCATCCAAGCACTTCCCCAAGGGTATGACACCTGTGTCGGTGAGAGAGGCAGTCTATTATCAGGCGGCCAGAAGCAAAGAATTGCTATTGCTCGCAGTCTAATATCTGAACCAAAGGTCCTTCTTCTTGACGAGGCTACCAGTGCCCTAGACCCTTATGCCGAGAGTGCTGTTCAGAAGGCACTCGATGCAGCTTCTAAAGACCGTACGACTATTGTTATAGCTCACAAGCTTAAAACGATACAGAATGCGGATAACATTGTTGTTATGGACCGAGGTTCCATAATTGAGCAGGGTCGCCATAGTGATCTAGTTGCTCGTGGGGGCACCTATGCCAAGCTGGTGCAAGCACAGGACCTTTCAACTGCCAGCAGCGATGACACATCTGACACATGCTCTGAGATAGCTGATGAGGATATCGTTCTGGCACCTACGAATTCCATGCAAAAGGGCCAAAGCACGACTGACAAACTCCCTACCAGCACCGATCTCCAGGACTATGACCTACACAAAGGTACTGGTATTTTCAGGACCGTCTTGAAACTTGTCGGATTAGTTCCTGAGATAAGACTGTGGATTCTGCTCGTGGCGGCCACATGCATCGTGGGTGGTAAGTATTTCGTCCTCGCTTGTGAAAGACAGCCTTTGACTTGTGTTTAGCTGGCGTTTACCCTGGCCAGACGATTCTTCTCGGACGGGTGATGGATGTTCTCAAAGCAGATGACATGCAGAAGCAAGGCAACTTCCTGGCGCTCATGTTCTTCGTTATGGCACTTGGCTTGATCATCGTCTACGGTATCCTAGGCTGGGCCACCAATGTCGTTTCCCAGGTACACTCCCTCGCACCAACCGCACCCTCTCCTATCATGACTCTAATTCTGGATCTAGACTTTTGCTCAACGCATCCGAGAGGATCTGCTTTCTTCCATAATCCGCCAAGATCTTGCCTTCTTCGATCGTCCCGAAAATACAGTTGGTGCACTGACCAGCAGAATCGACTCGTACGCCCAGGCCATCTTTGAGCTCATGGGGTTTACGATTGCTATTATCACAATGGCACTGGTGTCAGTATTTGTCTGTGGTATACTGTCAATCGCTTTCTCCTGGAAACTCGGACTTGTGGGCGTGTGCGCTGGAATTCCTCCAATGCTAATAGGAGGTTATGCCAGGATACGTCTCGAGACCAAGATGGATGCCGACATGGATGCAAACTTCTCCAGAAGTGCTTCTCTTGCTTCCGAGACGGTTACTGCTATAAGGACAGTCTCGTCTCTCGCTATCGAACAAAATGTGCTTCGGAGGTATACTTCTGAGCTTGATACAGCCATTAATCGATCCAGAAGCTCCCTGTTCCAGATCATGATCTGGTTCTCACTGACACAGTCAATTGAGTATCTCATCCTAGCTTTGGGATTTTGGTACGGTTCCAAGTTGGTTTCTGAGAATCAGATCACCTCCTATCAGTTCTTCGTCTCATTCATGGGGGTATACTTCTCTGGCCAAGGAGCAGGCCAGATGTTTAGTTTTGCAAGCAGTAAGTCTCCAGACTGCCTCTATACACTATCTAGCTGCATGGGTTGGTTTTCTCATGCGGCAACGGCCGCCTTTTCAGTTTGAGTCATGCCTTCAGAGCTTTATCGCTAACCGTCGTAAAAGGTTTCACCAAGGCTAACTCAGCTGCCAACTACTTCTTCTGGCTTCGCGATCTCGAACCCACTATCCAAGAGACAATTGACAACATCGACAACGCCCCCGCTGATGGTTGTAAGTCCTACGACTTGAAGGACCTCGAGTTTTCATACCCCCTTGCTCCAAACAACCGCGTGTTGAAGGGCTTGTCTCTCAAGGTGAGCACGCTACATCTGCTCCCTCGTTCATGGGTCTAATAGTTGTCAAAGATCGAACCCGGTCAATTCGTGGCATTTGTCGGCGCATCAGGTAAGTCCTTCCGTTATGGTCAAATAGCATCGATCTGACTTTTCTTTTCCTCAGGATGCGGTAAAAGTACCATGGTCTCGCTCCTTGAACGATTCTACGATCCTACAAACGGCAAAATCACGATCGATGGTACATCCTCATTAGCCGATCTCAACCCTCGATTGTATCGTGCAAATGTGTCCCTTGTCCAGCAGGAACCGGCTCTCTTCCCAACCAGCATTCGCGAGAACATTGTCATGGGCGTTGATCAAGCATATGGCGACTTGGCTGAGGACGGAGTGAGTGACAAGATGGTCGAGGCTGCTTGCCGAGCTGCCAATGCATGGGACTTTGTTAGTTCCCTACCGGACGGCCTAGGCACGCCTTGTGGAACAGGCGGAAGTCAACTCTCTGGCGGCCAAAGACAACGCATCGCTATCGCCAGGGCTTTAATTCGAAACCCCAATGTCATCCTTCTCGATGAAGCTACCAGCGCTTTAGATACGGAGTCTGAAAAGGTGGTTCAGGCTGCTTTGATAGAGGCTGCGACATCTGGAAACAGGATCACTATCGCTGTGGCTCATCGATTGTCTACGATCTTCCATGCTGATTGCATATTTGTATTTCATCATGGTCGAATTGCAGAGGCAGGATCGCATGTGGACTTGATTGCTCAGGGCGGGTTATACAAGAAGATGTGTGAGGCGCAGAGTTTAGAAGCTTTAGCTGCTTGAGAGCCACTGCAGATAGAAGCTTGGATTTTTGTGCCTTACAAACCTTTTCTTTCATAACAGTTTAACCTTCATCTAAATTAATACAAGACCATAATGCTGGCAGCAAATGCCACTACCTGGCTTAGCCCCTCAATGCGCCCGAAACTGTTGTGGAGTGGTTCAAGCACGCTTGGGAGAAGATCAAGAATGGGCCAACAAGACAGCCAATTGGTTCGTTGGAGCCTGGAACACGGTCAAGTCGTGGTTTAGCGCAAGGGATCTTGTTATTTCATCATACTCTGATTGGTACCGTGTTGGCTGGGGTCTCGGCAATGACGGATCGAAGCCAACTTCTGAATGGGTCGCTAGGGACTTCCATATCACCCCATATCGCTTGTACAAGC
Source organism: Fusarium oxysporum f. sp. lycopersici 4287 (assembly GCF_000149955.1). Classification (NCBI taxonomy): domain Eukaryota; kingdom Fungi; phylum Ascomycota; class Sordariomycetes; order Hypocreales; family Nectriaceae; genus Fusarium; species Fusarium oxysporum. The sequence continues at coordinate 2,963,637 of NC_030994.1, read as the reverse complement.
AGCAGGTCACTTTTACTTACACCTTCGAACTTTGTATTCGCGTTTCTAGCATGAAACCTGCGCGTACGTACGAGTTTGCTACTACGGAACCAGGCATCTATACTCTGACGGCGCTGTGGAATGGAGACTGGTCGGTTGGTTTCAATGATCCATCTGATGAGCCCAGAGTAGTTGAAATCCGTACCCGGAACGACTGATAGGCTACCCATAGGGCTCGCCTGGGATGTTCGGGTTCAGTCATTACGGGTCGTTTACACAGAGCAAAGAACCCACTACCAGGCATGTAGTGGCAGAGTGCAATCAGGAATGGCATTGCGGTCCAGAACAATGATGAAGGTGAGGAGGAGGAGCAATTATTGCAGGTGCTGTCATTCATTCAGAATCACAATAACAGCAGAGTGTCGAGGGTTTAACCGTGGAGCTTGCCACTCGCTCAAGTAGTTTGAGAGCCTCCCATAGCCTTTCTTCCATAAATAAAAACACAGAGTCGCTTGCTATCTATTCTCTCTCATGAAACATAATGCGGGTGAGGATTATGTCGGCTCTGTATTAATAGTGATTTCACTTGAATTAAATGAGCAAGCATGGTGCAATAAAAAAACCTAAGTATTGATATTCTATTCTGACTTGAATAACCGAAAACGACATCGATACCTATCATTACATTATTAGAAAGGAAAAGACAAGTAAGCGAAATTAGCACTATCCGATAACCCGCACGATTCTACATGTTCTCAGAAACTCCTGGGGCGACGATTTCCAGCTTGTCTACCAGCTCTTCATACAGCGCAGTCTGGATCTTTGCGCCAGTCTTGTTCGTGACATGACAAGCGGGACTAATAGCATATTAGCTTCAAGGAACTCGTTCCCGTATGAATAGCTACTTACTCGCGAACTTGACAGTTATTAATGTATTGTCCGTTGCTTTCCTAACCAGCGAGGACTCCAGCGACAAGCGCACGACTGCCCATTTCTGTTGACCGAGCCATAAAATCTGGTGGCGTAGACTCTTGCTTCTCGCGGAGAAGACCAGACTTGCAGTAGCTTGGGTTCGGCGCATTGATGATGACACTTGACTTCTCGGAGGCGCTGAGACGAGCTGCGATCTCACGGGTGATGTAAAGAACGATGAGTTTGCTGACGTAGTATCGAGATTCCATGATGGACTTTTCAGGATTGTTGAGTCGTGAGAAGATCTTGTCAGCTTTCTCATCGGGGATCAGCTCTTTGATGGGGGCCCAGTAATGCGTTGCCGAGTTGGGAATGACGAATTTGCCAGGGTATGAAGACTTCTGAAGTTTTGGGAGAAGAAGAAAGAAGAGAAGAAAAGTCGAGATGACGTTGACTGTGATGGTCCTCTCATTATCCTCAGCCATTGAGAACTTGTCAGATGTTGCAAGGCCAGCATTGGCTAGGACGACATCAATGGTGGGCAGCTTGGCAATCGCCCGAGCAGAAAATGACTTGACAGATTCGTAGCTCGCCATGTCAAGATTCCAAACCTCAATGGACTCTGGAGATCGCTTCGTCAACTGGAGGAGCTCCTTTCGAGCCTTTTCACCCTTATCAAGGCTGCGAACTGCCATAATGAGCTTGCCGACTCCAAGGCGGAGAAGATGCTGGCTGGCTTCAAAGCCAAGTCCTGTGTTGGATCCTGTGACGATCATGATTTTATCTGACAAGTCATCTTTTGTTTCGGGGTATGGAAGGTTGATGAAGAGGTTGGAGTAGATGGTACTGCTGATACCGTAGATGCTTGAGGCGATTGACATGATTGCGGTAGATGTAAAGGAGAAATAAAAATTAAAAGTAAGATCTTAGTAAGTTATTGAGATTGTTTTATTGATGTGAGTGATTGATGATGATGATACGAGAGAATGTTGAACAGCCATCGTCGTTCTTATATATCGTATATGGAGTCCGAAAACCCCATGGCTGAAGTGGGTTTAATATCTCCGCTTATACCAGCAGCCAATGAACAGAGCGCGGGGTTATTAAATCCGCCCCGTCTCCGATCACCGTCAGCATTTGCTTATCTCCCTTGATCCAGCTGCATCTCGCTTCAACAAGCATTAAAACTGGTACAAGTCATGATTGGAGCAGGTAAGCTCGCACCAAAGACGAGAATTTGACCTAATAACAGACCCTGATATGCTCCAGGCAAGGTTGAGAAGCGGAACCGACCGCCAAAGTCCTGCGAGCCGTGCCGGACACGAAAGTGAGTCTCAGCGCTGGTAAGCGGAATAAACGATGACGCTGACTTGGCTAGGTTAAAGTGTAATAGGAGTCTACCTTGCGACTCATGCATCAAAAGGAACAAGCAAACGCTCTGCCACTATGCTTCTAACGCTGACAGACACGATAAGCGCGGCGAGAAGAATGAGTCAGTTGCTGATCGGCTCAAGAGCCTGGAGAGTCTGATTGCTACGGTGGCTCAGAAGAGCCAGAAGAAAGATTCGCTGTCTGCGCTTTCTCTCAATGAGAACTCACTTCAAAAGGAATATCAAATACCGAGCCCAACAGGGTTCAAATCCACGACACTCCACGACACATTTGTGAATATGGCGTGGATATGGATGCTGACTAATAATTTCGATGTGGAATGGGTGGAAATGGATCCATTATGGAAATGGATCCATATTGTGGAATTCGTGGAATGGAAACCTACTTCGTCCAACAATGGTAATTAATGGGTCCCGCCCGCCCTCGGTGACGTCAATGTTTTTGTCATTGGTCCATTAAAATCCGCCGTTGCTTGACGCAAAGGCAACACACCCACCGACGTTCCTGTTTCTTGTTATGCTGGATATTCGTAGCCGAACCGATATACCTATAGACGCGCCTTGCCGTCTCTCTCCGTCAAGATCCAGCTTTTGTAGAGCTGAAAGAGCCGTTGATTGTCCTCTTCTGTTCGTTCTGGAACGGATGTGGTTGACTTGGTAGGATGGGGAGTGGCCATTTCGATTTGGGGTAGTAACGCGAGTAACAGTGAAGCCCCCAGAATGGACTCATTGTGTACGGAGGAAAATGGGGTGGCAAATCGATGTTGTGTTGTTGTGGGTGATAGAAAGTACTTAGGATATGCGGGATTTCACAAGGAAATCAAGGTATTTTCGAACCCCACCTAAAATATTCCACGATTTCCACATGTGGAACATGTGGAAGGGGCTTCGTGGCGTGGATATGGAAATGCTGAAGCCCACGTGGAATGGAATGGAATGGATATGGATCCACATTATGGATCCATATGTGGATTTCGTGGTATGGATTTGAACCCTGGAGCCCAAGAAATGCTCAGCCTTCTCAAAACTTCAGATCAGAGGCTGTCGCTCACAGTGACGACAACATCACCAGCGGCCTCGTGGGCCAAGTCGACTCGAGCCACTGGTCCTCTATCCTCGAGAACATCAGAGCCATTCGTGATGAGTTACCTGCCGCTAGCCCGCAGACCTCGACTCTCAGTTCAGTTACGCTGAATAATGAGGCGTCTACGAGTGAGGCAGACTTTGACATGGGATCTCCTGATGGCCTGTCAATTGAGCATATCTTATCAGCCTTGCCGCCACGACAGGTTTGTGATACACTGATATCTGTGTTCTTCCTGTCGCACTACACCATGATGCGTAAGCTAGTCTGAAGTTTGATGCACTGTTTGGTTGAAGCTGACAATGGAATGATAGCTATCCTGCATCCGAAAAAGTTCCAACAAGAGGCAAGCCTTATGCGAAACGTCTGACTGAAGCTTGACTAACTTTGCCTCAGTATGAATCGTTCTGGGACTCGCCATCAGAAACTTCCCCAGTGTGGATCGCACTACTCCTAGCTCTTCTCAGTCTATCAGCAGGCGTCTACGAAATCTCAGGCATGGCACGCTCCGCTCAATTCCCGATTCCCTCCAGCAAAGCTCTTTCCAAGAAAACCCAAGAATGTCTCCTCTTGAGCAACTACACTGCCGCCACTGAACACGCCGTCGAAGCTTTTCTCCTACTTCTCGTCGGATGCTGGCTTCGCGCCAAGGTTTCAGACACCAATCTCTGGTTCCTCATGGGTAAGGTAGTGCAACTTGCCATCTGCAAGGGTTACCATCGAGATTCGACAAAGGTACCAGGCTCCAGGATTTCTCCGTTCGACGGGGAGATGAGGAGACGAGTCTGGGTCTGTTTGTACCAGCTTGATTCTCTAATGTCGTTCCAGATGGGTCTGCCAAGCATGATACCATCGGACTTTTGTGATACTGAGTTGCCGAGGAACCTGAACCAATCGGACTTTTACCCTGGTATCGCGGAACTGCCTCCGTCTAGACCTCTTTCTGAGAATACGACTATCTCTTATGCCATCGTAAAAGCTTCTGTAATGGCAATGTTCAAGAAAGTGGTCAGACATACACGGTCACTTACGCCACCGTCGTACGAAGAGACAGTTGCACTGGACGCTGAAGTCCGGGCAGCCTACGACAAAATACCCGATAGCTTCAAGTACAAACCACTCACTAGCTTCATCGTTGACGAAGTCAGTATCATAATGAGCAGAACTACCATAGAGCTGCTGCACCTCAAGAGCATCATCGTTCTTCATCGTCAATACTTGACAGATCGACAAGACGGTCGCTTTGCGTTCTCCAGAAAGGCCTCTCTTGATTCAGCGGAAAGGCTACTTGAGAGACAGGCTGAGATACACCAGATTACTCTACCAGGTGGCTTGTTGCATGATAAGAAGTGGATGATCACGTCCTTGACACTGAGTGACTTTACTCTGGCTGCTATGGTTATCTGCTTGGATCTAACCATAAGTATACGAAATGGTACGAGAATGAGTGCCTATCCCGAGGATGTCGAGTTACGCAAATATCTGGCGATTGTCGAAAGGGCCCATGAAATATGGTCCAGTTCGTCAGAAACGTCTGAGGGACGAATAGTTTCTCATGCCCTGTTGGAAAATCCGGGGATCCCCCTTCCCTTCAGGATTCAGACTAACAGTCTGAAAGTCCTAGATTTAAAGTTTAAAGTCCTAGATGAAATCATTTAGAGATATAAACCTGAGAAAAACTCTCATCTCACTAATGAAAAAACCAAGTTTCATAAAATATATATATTTTCACCTAGCACTACTGCGCAATATAAACAACAGGTTATGAGCCCGGGTTAGCAAACACCGGGTTTCTCTTCTGAATCAAAGAACCAAACTTCAACTCAAGATGACGTCACGACGAGCCCCACGTTCCACCATGCGAACCCGCAACACAATCAGAGTATCGCCTGCATCCGAATCGTCGCGACCTGGTGCTTCAGGTCAAGACCACACACCATCCTCAATGTATGACAGTACCACGGTCATCTCTGAAAAGAATACTCTTTTCCTTCCGCAAGAGCTCAAGCTAGGCGGACCCTCCAATTGGGAGCAATATTGCCCAGCTCAGAAGGCCATTCTTCGAATCAATGGTCTCGAAGATGCTGTCTTTGGTGATTACCCTCCCGAGGAACAGCAGACTATGGATCAAAAGATCAGGGCGGCAAAAGCTGCCGTCTCCATCCGAGGTAACTGCACTGGAGAAGCACTTAGTCAACTAGTCGGGATTGAGAATCCCCAGGAGATGTTCAACCTTCTCCAGGCCTATTGTATTGGCACGGGCCCAGTTCTTCTGCAGACAACACTTTACCAGTTCATCCGGATCAAAACAAGCTCTTACGAGACAATTCCACAATTTAATGTCGACTTTGAACGACTCGTCAAACTTCTCCTCGAGCAGAAAGAACCAATCTCAGATACCCTCAAAAAGGTTGTTTATCTGACTGCCTGCGAGAACGAGTACCCCGACTGGACTGCCAGACAGCGCGCTCTCCTACGCTCGGAGCATCCGCCAACACTACGATCAATGCAGCAAGATCTCATTGATGAAAACAGGTCATCAGATGATGATGATAGTCATGGCACTGCCTCCACGTACTGGGCTCACAGTAAAAAGACCGGAAGGAAGGGCCCGACCGCAAGAAAGCAAGAGGCAAGTGGCCGGAGGAGAGGTTCTTCAAAGAACCTACGAGCCACGAACAAATCCAGCCAGGAAACCAATCATCGGGTCGGCAAGCATAAGGACCATACCTGCACGAACTGCAAGAAGAGAGGACATCACGAAAATGATTGTTGGTTTGCCCATAAGGATAAGCGACCTGACTGGGCAGTCCGCCTCGCCAAGGAACTCATGGAGCATGATCTTCAACGCGACAACACCAAGAATCTCCATATCAAGGAATCAAATCATATGACAGTCGAGCGATCTTTTCTGATCCTTGAAGACAGCGTCTCAGACGAGCTACCTATGGACAATACAGAGACGTGTAAGGTCTCCCTTGATAACATCTCTTCAACCGCAGAATGGCTGTTCGACACAGGTTCGTCAGTCCACATCTGCAACGACCAAAGCCTATTCACAGAACTGCAGCCTGCAACCCGAACGGTCCTCGTTACGGGCGGTGGGAAGGTGTACCCATTCGGTAGGGGGACAGTCAAAATTTGCTTCATAAACAAATGGGGTGAGCAGGTCACAATTAACCTCAAAGACACGCTGTTCATCCCTGAGTTTCCGGTAAATGTCATGTCAGGACTCAGGCTATACAAGAACGGCGGCTGGATAGACGGGAACGACATGTATGACCCAACAGGAGATGTCTTTGGTCTCCTCCGCATAGGAAGGGACGGTCTGTACGTGAACACTGAGGTCGGAAAGACTACTGTTTCAAACCAGGCCGCCTCAGAACTCCAGCCAGAACCATGCAATCACCACACTGCTTCATCAAATCAATGCCTGAATGTCGACCTTTGGCACCGAAGACTCGGCCATGTTAACGCATATCAGGTGTCACAGACTGCCAAAATGACCAAAGGAATGTACTGTGACGGCCACCACGACCATCAGCCTTTCAATTACTGCCTCGCCTGCGACATCGCAAAGGCCCTACGATGGACTCCGCGAAATAAACGGAAACGAGCCTCCAGGGCCGGGTTCATTCATGTTGACACCTTCAAAGTCAATCCACCGAGCATTAGAGGCGAACGATGGGGAATGATTGCCACAGATGACAGGCATCGAATGAGATGGGCCTACACATTCACGAGGAAGGGGATGGCTTCGGAACTCCTAGGCCAGCTCATCTCCAAGATACGAACTCAGTATGGCATCCGAGTGTACGCAATCCAGATGGATGGCGGCTCTGAGCTCTATGGTGCGTCTCTCAAGAACCTCGAGTACACTCACGGCGTCAAGATCATCAAGACGACACCATATACTCCTGAATTTAACGGAGTTGCTGAGCGCTCTAACCGCATCATCTTTGACAAAGTCAGAGCAACCATGGAATCGGAAAGAATCCCGATAGAGCTCTGGCCATTGGTCCTGGAAGATATGGTGCGCAAGACAAACGTGACAGCCACCAGGGCAATTGATGGCCTCACTCCCATGGAAAGCTTTCTCAACGAGGCCTTTCCCGGACAAGACAACAAGCCGGATCTGTCCGGAGAACGAATCTGCGGCTCACAAGTCACGATACACATACCGCAGGAACGAAGATTGAGATCACACAAGTTTGGCCCAAGAGGAGAGGCTGGAATCTACCTATGCATGGAAGGTTCACAGATCTACACCTGCTGGGTGCCCTCTCGCAGGAAGGGACATCAGATCGTCCGCTCTGCAAATGTACAATTCTACGAAAAGGTTGGGGAGACAGAACTCCTGACCGAAACTGAGCATGATGTTGAGCCGGAAATCCGCAAGAACGGAGCTCCCATCTCAAGCCGGCCACAGTCCGTCACGGAGCAGACAAAGACTCCAAGCCCACAAAGGTCTGAAGTGAACAATCTTCAGCATGCTGAGGTGCATAATCCTCAGTATGGACAGACGACAACATCCATGACATCAGCTAAGCTGCCCGATCTCCGAAAAGAGGTGATCACTGAGCCCAAAACAATGACTGAAGCGCTTCAAGGTCCGCAAAGGGAGCATTGGCTCAGAGCAATACACAGTGAGCTGCGCAGCCTCCTCAAGAAAGGAGCTTGGCGCATGCTGGACCGCACCCAAGCTCACAATAGGCCACTTACAGTCAAGTGGGTATTCAAGGTCAAGAAAAACGAGGACGGCAACCTCGACAAGTTCAAGGCACGGCTGGTGGTCAGAGGCTTTGAACAACAGTTCGGCTTTGACTACAACCAGACTTTTGCCTCTGTTGCCAAAGCGGCGACTTGGAGAATCCTCCTCACCGTTGCTGCCTGTCTTGACTGGGAAATTGAGCAGATGGACGTGTCGACGGCGTTTCTGGAAGGGGATCTCGATGAACAAGTCTTTATCGAAATGCCGGAAGGACTTGTCGAGTATTTCGATCAACACCCAGAAGACCGTCCGGCAGGATTCTCAACTGAGAAGATCTGCAAATTGATCAAATCCCTCTACGGACTCAAACAGGCGCCTCGGCAATGGCAAAAGAAGCTGAAGAAGACCTTAGAATCCCTTGACTTCAGACAAGCAACGTCTGACACGGCCGTATATCACAATCCCACAACGGGAGTGATTATCATCACATATGTGGATGACTTCCTCATCATGGGCAGCAACAAGGAAGCAATCCAAGGGTACAAAGCCCGCCTGGGAGAGATCTTTACGATGACTGATCTCGGTCCCGCCAGCCATTTTCTTGGAGTAAGAATAACCCGAGACAGGAACTCAAGGCTGATCTACCTTTCCCAGGATGCATATTTTACCAGAATACTGAAGAAATTCGGCTTGGAAGATTGCCGACCGGTCAAGACCCCGATGGAGCGAAATTCACTCTCGACACTGCAACCAAGAGACAATGGCGACTCGGCTTCTCCAGAAGAACGAGAAGACTATAGCTCGAAAACCGGCTCGCTGATGTATGGAATGACCCAAACCAGACCCGATTTAGCTTTCCTACTCTCGGTACTCTCAAGATACATGTCGAATCCATCACCAGCACATTCACGATTGATCAAAAGAGGTCTTCGCTATCTACAGCAGACAAGGGACCACGGCCTGGTGCTTGGGGGCGTCAAGAAAGATCCTGAATCCGCTTGGAGCATCACAGCTTGGGCCGACTCGGATTGGAAAGGCGACACTGTTACGGGAAGATCGACGTTTGGATGGCTTGTTCAACTTGAAGGATCTACAGTCTCATGGAGGGCCAAACGGCACGAAACAGTGGCACTATCGACTACCGAGGCTGAATATACAGCACTCTCCCAGTGTGCCAGAGAATTAGCCTGGACTAGGAACCTCTTCTCTGAACTGTTCCTTCCGCTACATATGCCTATCCCACTGAACGGCGATAATCAGGGTTCCCTAAAGCTATGCAGAAACCCTGAGCTTCACCAACGGACAAAGCACATTCCGTTAACCGAGCACCATATCCGAGAAGAAGTTGAAGCCGGGAATATTGATGTACAATACATCAGCACACATGAGCAGGTAGCAGACGGACTTACTAAACCATTAAACGCCGTCAGCCATGGCCACTTTCTAGAAGCAATTCGAGTCAGTGCATGTCCGATCGAGGAAGCAGGTCGTATTATTTGGAGTACTGAAGTCCACGATGACTCTGTGCCCTGAAGACAAGGTGGATGGGGGCGTGTTGGAAAATCCGGGGATCCCCCTTCCCTTCAGGATTCAGACTAACAGTCTGAAAGTCCTAGATTTAAAGTTTAAAGTCCTAGATGAAATCATTTAGAGATATAAACCTGAGAAAAACTCTCATCTCACTAATGAAAAAACCAAGTTTCATAAAATATATATATTTTCACCTAGCACTACTGCGCAATATAAACAACATGCCCTAGACTCAACTATACGGCGAGTCAACGAGTTTATCAACACGTCATCAACCGCAATGGCTGCTCAGAGCTGGCCGACTTCTGCGACGACAAATACAAAAACACCAGACTATCTGACGCACAATTTCGCGGATCAGATGGCAGACTTCGACATGATTGACAGCATCGACTGGGTAAGGCTTGGAGATCATATTCCGCACATCATGCATATTAATAGTTTCTGTAGAGCCTTCTCGATAATCAGATCCAAGATCCTACCAGCATCCAAGACTTCGATCTAGACATGTGGCTTATGGACACGGCTGGGCCTCTGGAATCTCTGTGATGATTGGTGTCAGATGGTTTCTCCAAGAAGTGGCGTTGCTGAAGGATTAGTGACTGAGATTCGAGGCACGCGTAACGGATATTGTGGCTTGCGGCTGAAGACCAGAGGGCATAACTCGAAGAACGGACGGCCCGAGGCCCTCCCTTCTCAGCCGTTCACTTGTTTCAGATTATCGAGAGGCCAAATCGAATGCCACTTTGGACAATCCGTGGCATGGTATGGTCGACCTATCGAGTGATTTCGCCACCATACAACGGAGTGGAGGCGCCAGATAGGTATTCATACAGGGCAATGCCTTGATTAGGGTTTCTTACTGACTCAACTTTGGAGCTATATATGTATGTCTCAGAATCATGGAAGATAGTCATCCAAATTCGTCAAATGTGGCTGACATGGTTGAAGCTGAGCTGCTACCCTGGCTGGCTGAACGCGTGCCAGCCAAGGCCAGGGAGTCAAGGCGCGATTAACGAGAATTTAATTCGGAAATTCAATAATGAAATTGAGCAGGCCAATTCATGATGGCTTCAAGTTTAGTTCTTGCTGTTAATTCCATGGCACTATTGAAGTTCAATTGAATGATCTGCCATACGCTCTTCTCAACCCATCCCTGGGGATGACCCTCGAAACAGATTTATCTAAAGTACGGGCGTTCAAGTTCCCCATACTCAATCACGGCACGGCGCGTCTCTCAATTTTTGCCACATACCTTAACTCCCTCGTGGCGAGCTGACCTTCAGCCTGGCGTTGAATCACATATTGAGACATGGCCCAATTCTAGAGCCAATAGTCTGTTTCGTGGCGTTGTGGCTTACCCGAGCAACAGCTGAAAATAAGGGTCTCGGCTCAATCCAATTTCGGGGATAGCCAGTTCATGTGATGAAGCCTCAAGAGCGTGATATGCAATTCGAGGTGAGATATCGGAGACTATTGGGGTGATATGGCTGACGAGGTGGAAATGAATTCCAGGGCGTCACATTCTGGGCTTCGTATTGTCTCACCGTCCAGCTCTCCTCAAACCACTAGTTCATGAGGAACACCCTGCCTCAGCATGGCGATCAAGGTCTGGAGCGCATCTGTAGCGTGAAGACAGATAAGCCCCTTCATCACTAGATATATGGTCCACGATGGTCCTCGCTTCAATGCCATCCTCGAAGGCAGTGCTCATGTTTGCAGATATCTTCTTCGGCCGCGAAACAGACAACATGCTCAGCCAAGCCAAACGTACGTCTTCTTCCCTTCATATCCCTTCTCCCACTGACCTCTCTAGTCCACCAGCTGGAGTCAGCTCCATCAAACGTCAAGTCCAACTGGCTCACCACCGTTCAAACGCGCCCTATCCGCTCCGGCTCCGTTTCATCAGACGACGAGCCCGCCGAGAGTATAATCCACCACCACGACACCGAAAGCATCGTCGCGCCCGCTCGGTCTTCAGTTTTTGAGTACGGTACCGGCACGACAACTGTTCTCTCCCACCGCGACTTCTCCAGCGCAACGACGCGCCATGCATCCCAGGCCATGTCTATAATCTCCAAGCGAGACTTGTCTTTCTCTTCTTCCTCTTATGCAAGCGAGTTATACGACACGCAAGCTATCTGGAAACACGGAGCAGATTACGAAGGGTTCTCATTCGAGCTTGACTCGCATATGCAGAGGGCTGTCGACAGATATGCCCGCGTCTGCGGTAAACCTCTCGACTTTGCACGCTCCGTTACATCAAAAGAGTTTCTCGCCATGGTCACCAACGAGAGATTGCGATACATGCCGGAGAAGGGAAGTCGTCTTGACAAAACGCTCAAGAAAGCTGAGGCCTTTGCGAAAAAGTTTGACAAGATCATGACGGCGATCAAGATGATTGAGGTATCGACTTATGATAGCTCTGCGCTTGTTCTTTCGTCGTGTAAGACCCTTCTTGGGTTTGCGGGGAAGTATTCTTTTGCCGTTGAGCGTTTCTTTACGGTTCTTGATGATGCGATGGCGACTGTTGTTAAGATGGTGGAGAAGTTGGAGGCGAGCCATGCTTCGCATAGGGTTACTTCTATCTTCCAGTCTTCCCTTGCTATGATTGTTGACATTGTTGTTGACATCACTGCATCTTTCGGCACCCATCGCTCAAGTGGAAGTGAGAAGACTATCGTGGCCCAATTCGAGTCTCGCTTTGAGATCATCATTCTCAGGCTTACGCAGCTCAAGGCGGAGTTTCACATGTGTCATCTCAACCACTGGCTCGAATGTCACGGGTCCGTTGACTCACTCCTCATTATCCTTCGTGGCTTCGGCGACTTTGGTCTTGACTCCTGTCCCCCAGCCTACATCTCCATCCTCATGAAAGTCTGCCTTTCTCTTCACAAGTCACACAGCGAACACTCCGAGACTCTCACTTGGTTCCGCTTCCTCTGGAACTCAATTGAGAAGCATCGTCATAACCACGAGATCATCAGCTCTGAGCAGTGGTTCGAGGTGTATCAGGAGTATCTCATAATTCTTGGTGTTCATGAGCAACATACTGAGCGTCTTCACCTGGCTGAGAGCTTTAGAGCTGTCATTCTTGCGGACTTTGGTGCTACTCATGCGTACTACATCCGCGCGAGCATTGAGTTCGCCAAGATCCTTGAGATTGACACGGTTCGATACGTCGAAGCTGTTTCTATCTACGAGGAGCTGTGTCAATTCGACATTCACTGCTGTGACGAGGGCGACTCCATCATCGCTCTTCTCGAGATTGCCAAGTATCGCTTGTCAGTTCTCTTTGAGAGTCACTGCGATCTTGGCCATCGCGCCGAAACCCTCCTCATCGACTCATTCGTCTCCCTCAAATGGGAACTCTCCTACTCCCACGAGAAGGTCTTGGTAGCACTTACCCGCATCGTCGACTATCATCGCAAGCAGAAGCGTCGCGAGAGTATCTCTGTTGCCATCAAGGTCATCGAGGAGTACATCGTCGGCCTTCTCGTCGAAGAGCGCAATGAAATTGTCCTCTTCGACATTGCTCGCAGCTTGTCCAAGATGTATCGTGAGTTATCTTCCGTCGAGTTTGGTATCAAGTTCATCCAAACTCTCAAGGAAGAGGTCCTCATGGGTGAGAAGAGCAAGGTTGAGGGCTTTTGCGGTTTCGGTCACGAGGATCGTCTTGCGCATCTTGATCGACGCTGTTTCATCTTCATCCACGCCTTTGAGCAACTTCTCTGCGGCTATGAACGCGAGAACATGCTCGACATCATCATTCGCGACGTCTACACTGAGACCTGTCTCTACGAAGCATGGTCCGTATCCGTCAGAACCTCAAGCCGTCCTATCCACATGCGTCTCGCAGCTGGTGCCCGTCTCATCGCCTTCCTCGAACTCAAGGGTCGACAGACTGAGGTGCGAAAGCTCCGTACAGATATGTGGGAGATGTTCAAGGGCTTCTGCTCAACATCCGTATCTTCTGAGTCGCTCTGGCAGCTCTTCGAGTTGACTCTTTCCAACGTCAACAAGAAAGTTGTGCATATTGATATTCTCGAGCGCTTGGTCGAGGTTGGCCTTCAGGTCTACAAGGCCAAGGACTTCAAGGTTTCGCTTCAGCTGTTGAAGTGGTCTCAAGTTTACTTCCGACAGCTCACCAAGACAAAGCACTCTCATGTTGTCAAGCTTGCCTTCAAGATCTCAGAGTCGTTCTCGCGTCGTCACACTCACGACCATGATCATATCATCATTGAGCTTCAACAAATCTCATCAGAGATCCTTGTCGAAGTCCTCAAGGTCGGTCGTCTCGACATCGACTTTGGCACCATTCCTTTTGATCAATTGAACGTCATCATTCGTCTTCTTGGTGAGAGGAAGAACTTCTCCATGCTTGAACGTATCCTTCAGTACCTCTGGGATACACGCATGAGCCGTAACTGGTCCGGAGCTGCGACTGTTGCTACTGGTCGTCGACTCTGCGAGGTCAAGTTCGCTGCAGGCCATCAATCAGCAGCCATGTCTCTCATCGAGAGCATCTGCTACAACCTTCGCGACGTCTATGGCTCTCTTCACCACCTCACAGTCGACTGTGAGACTCTCCGCGCAAGCTTTCACAACACATGCGGTAACCACAAGGCAGCACGAGACATCCATGTCCATCTTCTCGAGCAGATCGGCAACATGGACAGCGATGCCATTTCAGGCCGTGATGATCTTGCCGAGTTGGTTACGGACCAGGCTAAGAGGCTGAAGTGGGCTCATCACAGCCACCAAAGCAAGGCTGGTGAGGACGACAAGGATGAGTCGTTTTACCTCTCGATTCTTCGAAATGCGCAGAGCTCGGTTGGTGGACATCATAGAGTCGAGTCAGCGTCTTTCGGTGATGCTCTTAAGTTGGATGGGGAGAAGATGGAGACCAAGTGGAAGCATCCTGAGAACTGGAGCTTGCCTGTTCGCGAGGTTCTATAAGCGCTATTTGAGGTTTAACGGGTTGGGCGCAGGGGATTTCTTTGCACACACGTGTAGCAGTCAATCATTGATCTTTCTTTTGTATTTGGTCTTTTGTATTCTTATCATTGATGTGTAAGCTCGTTACTATTTTATTGGTACTTTATTGTCTATTTACGTCGCTCATCATGGGCCTTTTTGAATCAATTCACTGTCGATCGAGTTTAATGTTTCTGCAAACGTCTATCTTCTCCCGAATCCCCCTTTATAATGTATGTAACACCTGATCTGTCTAGCTTGAGTTGGCTTAATCACTCTTGACCTGCTTCAGCCTCTCCTCCATCTGCTCTCTCGGACTCTTCAGCTTAACCTCCGGGAATCTCGGATCCTTCGTCCAAGGCATAACATCAGCTCCCTCCAACAACCACTTCAACGTAGCCTTCTCATATTTATCCGCTAACTCCTTATGCTCCGGATCTTGGGCTAGGTTATGAAGCTCATGAGGATCGTTGTGTCGATGATACAGCTCAGCTGGTTCATAAAGTCGGTACACATAAGTCCAGTTTTCGTCTCGCAATGAAACAGCTTTTCCAACTAAAGTCGTGTCCTCGTGTTGAAGTCCGGCTTTGAGATCGTAAGGGTATGGTGCTTGTTCGAGAATGGGCTCTTCCGATGTCAGAAAACCACCTTCAGAGAAAGAGTACTGTTTGTGTGTTTTGGCATCGCCGCAGAGAAGGGGAATCCATGAGAGTCCGTTGTGAGCGAATGACTCTCCGATTCCAGATGTCTCCAGCATCGTCGGTACCAAGTCCACCATTTCCGTCATGGCATGGATCCTCCTTCCCTCTGGCAGTCCCGCGCCGCCAATGATAAGAGGTTCGTGAACCAGTGTCTCTGAGAGACCTGAAGGCCACTTCTCAATGAGCCCATGATCACCAAGATATTCTCCATGGTCAGTGAAGAACATGGTAACAGTGTCCTTCCAAATACCAAGCTCATCGACCTTTGTGAGCACTCGACCGAACTGATCATCCAGGCGTGTGATCATACCATAGTATGTCGCCTTGATCTCCCTCCAAATCTCATCCGTGGCGCGATGTGTACCATACTTCTCCCGAATTGACTTCATATACCGCGGTTCATATCCCGTCTTCTTGTCGACCGTCGCTTCAACACTGGAGACTTTGGAACGATCATACATAGAAAAGTACGGCTCTTCAACCTGGAAAGGGCAGTGAGGAAAGATGAGAGGCATGAAAAGTACCCATGGCTTATCCGTAGGAGGACAATCCAACCACGTCAAAGCAGATCTCACCACAGCTTCATCATAGTCCAAAGCTTTATCCGCATCTCTCAATCCACGATAAAACAATCGTCCCCAAATACTCTCATCCACCTCTCGTCCACCACCAGCAAACTTTGGCGTAAACTCTGGTGTTTCAAGGAACCCGTATTCACTAAGACTCAGCTCCGTGACAGTCGGTGCAAAAGTGTCGCCTCGTGGCGCAAGGCACGCAACATGATATCCCGACTCCTTCAGACTCCGAAAGATATTTGGTTCCCATGGCTTGATAAGGTTCTCGAGACTTCGATGACCGCTGACATGAGGGTACGTTCCAGTGAACATGCTACATCTCGATTGCGAACACACAGAAGCCTGCGTGAAACAATTGGTGAAAAGACTCCCCCTTGCAGCGAATGCATCGATATTCGGCGTCTTGATCTCAGAATCGGGGCCAGTTGTACAGCCGAGAGAGTCATATCTCAACTGATCAGGCATAAATATGATGTAATTCGGCCTGTCTCCTCCATTTTTGGAATCAACCTTCAAAGGCAGTGGTTTCGGAGGAAGACGATGAGATTGTGACATTGTGAATTGCTATGATCAAGAGATTCAACCTTCGGTGCTGAGTTTGTAGTCGTAGTTATCTAGCCATGAGCTAGCACCCTCGCGTAACTTAGCTTCGGATCTCGTTCTCCGGATCTCGCCCCCTCGTCATTCAACCTCGGCCTGACGTGCTTGAAACCCAGCTATGTAAAGACCTAAACAACCCCACTCCTGACTCAAACCAAGGAACTCGTTCGGATCTCGTACAATGGAAAGATCAGCCCCGCAACTCGCGTGTAAACAATGTCGCAGGAGAAAGGTTCGTGCTCTTGTTACAGTTTGCGGGGTTCTCCACTAATCTAGGTCATCAGGTTAAATGCGATCGACGAATCACAGGATGTATACGCTGTGAGCGGTTGGAATTGACGTGTAGTTATGTCGCGAGCGATACTATTGAAATGTCGGATGGTCATGGGGATGACTTGACGCAGGCGGGTATCAAGAGGCGGAGAATCCTGAGGGCTTGTGCGGCTTGTCGGAGTGCTAAATCCAAGTGTTCGGGGACATGTCCTTGTAACCGATGTCAGTCACAAGGGCAGGATTGTGTATTCGGTGGTGAACCGGGGAGTTCTAGTGTCGATATTGGCATGGAAGTACAGACTTCGCCGGCGAGTACTTCCCAGTCACACTATGGATCAGTACCCAGTCAGGCATCACCAATGGACATCTCTGCTGGTGTAGCTGGCGATGCGCAGCGGTATGTTCCGTTTCCGCAGATCTCTTCCTCTCGCTAACATTCAGGAAGGGTCTTTGAACTTGAGAGTCGAGATACCATACGTCAATATCTGGATACATACTTTGACAAATCTGACATCGCCGACTGTGTCTTTCTTCATCGAGCTACAACGATCGCAGAATGGAGTCAGGGCAAGCTCGAAAAGACCTTATTAAAAGCCATCTGCGCTTCAGCACTCCGGCTCGCACCAACATATCACTCGGAGAGCTCACCAGCGCATAACTGGATAAAACAAGTTCAGCATGAGTTGGTCAATCACATGGGTGACATGTCAGTACCAAAGCTTCAGGCTCTAATGCTTGTGATCAAATTCCTCTTTTCCATGCGTTTCACTGGGGATGTCTGGGTTCTTCTTTCGATCGCATCGAGGGTCGCTTTCACCAAGAGGCTCAACTATGAACGTCCGGCCATTGATCCAGTCAGACAAGAGTGCCTTCGGCGATTGATGTGGTCCATATATGTTGTTGATAAAGTCTTCTCTGGTGGTATTGAGGACCTCACTGTTTGTCCGACGCAAAGGATGCATATCCGGTTACCGAGCAGTCATCATAACTTCCAACTTGGTTCAAAGTCAAAAGCGCCGTTTCTACGGAGTAAGAGCGAGAATGATACAGATTTGAACGTCTTGGCGTACTTGATGCGGCTGTATGACATTCGAGATAGAGTCCTGAGGTAAGACACCATATCATGCATGAAGGGTTTTGCTGACGGGGACAAGATATACCAGACAGGTTATATTGAGTGGGACCAGCCCCTATCTTAGCCGAGGACAGCTACGCTCTCTTGATCTAGAACTGACATCCTTCGAAGAGTCACTGCCAGATGAACTGCAACTCAACGAAAACAGGCTTATGATAATGTGTCATTCAGAGGAAGCACGCACATATACAACCCTCCATACCATTCTATTCAGTTCTCGCTGCGATCTTCACCGGTTTCTCATTCCTGGTATTCGAGAGGCCGTATCACCAGAAGCAGTGAACCAAACACCAAGAGAATTTATCGACTACTGCCAGCAACAGTGTCTGCAGACTGCGTTGAGATATATAGACATGTGGTCCAAGGTCAGAGAGATGGAGACGAGTAGTCGTGTCGGGACACCAACCTTTGCGGTAGTGACGTATCAGTTTGTCAAGATGGTAGATCATCTCGCTGCTCTACTGCCATTACACGGGGAGTCATCACTGTCGGTGATCAAGCAGAAGTTTATTGATATACTGCTTATCGTGTCGCGAAGTCGAGCTGAGGTTGGGTGGGTTGGATCATGCGTAAGTATTCGCCTCGTTCTTTAAGCGTCGAGAAGCTGACATGAGTGTAGATTACTGATATCGAGAATCTTATACCACGATTGGGCACGAGACACATATCGCCTGGCTCACCGTATGTTTCAACGACCATTAATCAAGTCTACCAACTGACAAATACACCAGTAGCGCTTCGCCGGGGACTCTCCGCCTACAGGAGAAGCTGCATCGTCGTTCTAAACATGCTTTTGCTCCGGACGATGAAGAGGAGGAAGATCCCGCTATCCGACCACCAGAGTCCAATACTGACGAAGAGATACCGGAGACGTCCCTTGAGTCCACGGTACTAGAGAACCCTAGTGGGCAAGACATTTGGTCTTTCCCAATTCAGGGTGATGAACAGGGTCTGACTGGGTCAACTGGGGACGGATCTCTGGGCTCATTCTCATCAATGGGATATCCACTCATCAATTATGACTCGATCAATTCGACTAACATGGTGTTCGGAGACCAAGAACTTGGTTTCCCATTGGATCCCTTTGACCTCCAGATGAATGCTTATACTGATGCCAATGCACCTCAATATTAAGTAGCTAGTTGAAAAGTTCAATACATGATACCAAGATCTCCGAACATCGCCCCCCAGCTTCGATACATGTTTACTGATGACTTAGACTCGCCGTTCCGCTGTCACGGTATTATCCTTGCCATCAGAATGCACCTTGCCCAATCCATCTTCCTCCTGTGTAGCGCGCATCATCTCCGCCGCATCAACCTTTCCAAACTGTCGGATCGGAACACCTTGGTTGAACAGGAAATCGACTTGTTCCAGCGTTTTACCCTTGCACTCAGGAACACAGAAGTAAACAAACACGAGGGCAGTAGCCATGATGCCTCCAAAGATGAAGCCAACTTTGCTGTTCAAGCCAGCGTACTTGTCGTAGATAAGATATGGGATGCTGAAGTTGACAGTGAAGCTAGAAGAATCTGTTAGCACTGGATAGAGAGGAAGTGGGTGGTGGGCTTACTTCATGATGACATTGGTGGTGAAACCAACTCGCGATGTGAGATCACGGAGCCGGAGAGCCGAGAGCTCAGTGGTGACGACGTAGACGAGCGGTGCCCACCCCATTCCGAAACCGGAGGCAAACACAGCCATCATGCTGATCACGCCCTTCTTCCTCGAATCATCCACAGGAGATACAATACCAAGACCCCCCATCGTCATCATGGCAACAAACATGGTGATAGACGATGCCATCATGAGGACACTAGATATTGGTCAGCTTCAGTTGGCACTCCAAGGTAGGCAAATAACATACCGTCTACCAACGATGTCAGTCCAAAGAAGGATGCAGGTAATTGAAATGATGCTGATGGCGGATGTGATTAAACTGAAGCCAAATGGGTTGATGGTCCCAAGAGACTTGACGTAGATAGTACCATACTGCGACACGAAAGCTTGACCACCAGCCTGCTGATAAAAGTTGACGGCCATAACAATGAGAGTTCGCTTCAGGTTAATACCCCTCAGAAGCTCAACGAATCGTCCCTGCTCAGTCTCCTGCTCCAAAGAGACCTTGAGTTCCGTGAACTCAGCGTCGATCTCTTCATCTGTAAAAGCTCCTTCGCGGATTTGTTGGAGACTCTTTCGCGCCTCTTCGACTCTATTCTTTCGAAGCAGCCATCGCGGCGACTCAGGAACGAACCAGATGCCTGCCACGACAATACTAGGCACGATGTAGAACATGCCGAGAGGGATTCGCCAGGCGCGGTTGTCGGGGAGAGAGCTTGTTCCGAAGCAGATGCTATTGATGACGAGGCCGCCGACCGCGAGGCTAAGTTGGTAGGAGCCGACCATGAAGCCACGAGCTTGAGCGGGAACTGTTATTGTTAGCGATGGAAGTGGCTGTATGTTGTGGTATGCGTACCGATTTCGGACTGAAAGGTTGGAACAACACCAAGCTCCATGCCGACGTAGACGTAATTGAGAATTCGAGCTGCCATGATCTGCTCACGATGGAAAGACGTGACAGCGATAGTCGCTGTACCAAGGGCATACACGCTCATTACGAACATGCACCATCGTCGACCCCATCGTGAAGAGATCCAAGTTCCAATAAGAACACCTGCACATCATCAGCAAAGCACAGCCAAACCTTGCGCTGTACTCACCAGCAGCAAAACCGATATAGTTCAAACTGTTAAACAGCGAAAGCCACGACGGCTCAAGAATATACGTCCCCGTCTTCTCATTCCAAACGCCAAACTGCTTATCAAACGCATCCATCGCCTGCGTCGTGGCGAACGCCTGGTTGTCGAACCCATAATTAAACGTCGACACGGCGATGAGCACGCATGACAGCGCAAGTCGTCGATTGAAGAAGCGGAACTTTGTAAAGACGCCCATGATGGAGATATGCTTGTGATTAAGTTGTCATGATGAAGGCTGGAGCGGTAGACTTATATGGCGAGTGGTAGAGATGTCGTGATGGTTGGGATTGTTTGACGAATTGGTGCGATTTTGATGGTAGATCCTTGTTGGAGCCACTGAAATTGTGGTTTACCCCAGAAAATTGGGCGTGAACTCCCCGAGGGACGAGATCCGGGCGTGGATGATCCACATACGACATCCGAGGACGAGATCCGGCCCGGGAAGTGACCAACCTTAGCGTCAAGCCATTCGCTGCTAGAATTGGAGACTCTAAATTTTGGTCCAAGAGCCAATGTCTGTCAAGATCATCCATCATTCAAGTCATCCAACTCGGCCTGTTCAGTTAGTCTTTCTTGTCTACATGGGACTTATAACTCTGATGGCTAAAACTACTCGCCGAGCTAAAACTCGTGATACTTCTAGGGCTTCTTGGTCCATTTGCCGAGGGTGGGAGTCGCGTGGATATCCTACTGTGAATAGTTAGTTGCCTGTCAGCTTCTCTCAATAAGCTCATGATAGTGCTACTAACTTTGGATACGAGGGTAACCGATTATGCGTAACCGCTTCAATCCATTCGGCGGTTCTCTTTCGCGTGCGCTCCTCCTGCTGTAGTGCTCGGAGACGTTTCCAGATAGCATCGTCTCCCAATCTCGCCATGAGATTCTGTGTTTTCTGGGTGGGATTAAGGTCCAGCTTTGCAAACTCGATGTGTTGCATGATTTCTGTGATCGTATATACGAGTAGAGCTGGGTAGTCGTCCAGAACCCGCGATGTAGCAGTGGCAAGAGACTCACTCGAGACAGAATGTTTTGCAGAACCTGTGATGGAGCCTGTGTAGGAAGATAAAGCCCCTCCAGCCAGCCAGTTCTCAACGACCTCAAGAGACTGCCAGGGGCGCAATGCCTCCAAGCCCTCAAAGGTATGCCTAGACCCTCGTCCCTGTCGCTGAGCTTCAACCTTTGGAGCTTCTTCAGTTCTAAAAGAGGTCTCAGAGCATAATGAGGCACTGACTAAACTTGCCATGTCTACGTGTTGTCGAGCAACAACGTACTCATCCAGCTCAGGGATGAACAGGTAGTCGATACAAGTGTTTGCGATGGTGCAATGGCAATCTGCAAGAGGGTTGACGCTCTCCAAGCCCAAGTTCCTGAATCCTCCTTTGTATATGAAGAAGTCGTAAACAGACTGGTGGATCACACGCACGACGCGTGCTGAGCCCTCTTCATGGTCCAGAGATCCAGCACCAGCATTGATCGATGACACTTCTGCGTTCTTCTCCGCCAGGATATCGTGCTGCTTGCTGCTGACTTCCAATAGACCTCTCGATAGACTTTTAATCTTCCTTTCAAGCTGATGATCATTCTCGGTATAAGACTCTGATTTTCGCCAGTTCGCAAGCGAGGCTGGCTTCGGCGGCTGGATAAAAGCGAGTATATGATGCCACTCATCAAGCCGCAACGGTCTGTTTGCTGCAAGTACCCACTGGAACATCTTTCCCACCATTAGAGGATTCCCGAATGCGGTTATTGTCAACATCTTCTCATACAGCTTCTCGAGCTCTGCTGGCATTTCGTGGACGCGCCGGACAAGCTCAAGTAAACTGGTGCCCTTATCATAACTGGCGAGAGTTTCGTCCACCACCAAGGCGACCCAGAGGAAAACACCTGATGATAGAGCGCAGATCCTGTTCGTCAGTTCTCTCCTCCAGGGTTCTTCATGTGCGGAGATTCGCGCATTGAGTCGCTGTGTGATGTAATTCAGGATATCTCCCTGGTTGTAAGCATCCAAGGCCAATTCTAGACAGCCAGCAACGGCAATGTTTGGGAAATGTCTGCAGGATAAGCAGATTCTTAACCCCCTTAGCCCCTGAAAGCATAGTTGCTGGAGACTCCAGAAGTCAACCTGCTGTCGCTGCATCTCAGCACTTAATTCGTCAAGTGCATCTACGAAGATAAATACCGGTTTACCCAACGACGCCAGAAATACAAGCGTTTCTGTAAGCAAGTTTGCTAAAAGACTCTGGCTCCACTCTACCGAAGGCAGAGCGGTGTTAATTATAGCATCCTTGATGCTACAGATCAAGATCCGCCTCGCAAAGGTCGCCTGTGTGGCCGGGCTGCATATTCCGCTCTGCAACAAAAGCTGGTAGAGCAATGATCGGAATATCCCAGCCGGGCACCGTTGCAGGAGCTCGCCACCAGCATCAATGAAGAAACTGGCACAGATATCGCCTCTTCTCTCACTACGTTGCATACGTCGTGCAAGCTCTTTCATCAAGGTTGACTTGCCTGCTCCTGGCTTTCCTTTGATCAAGAGTAGATGCTGGCTTGGATCAGTTGTAGTCGTCCAAAGACGGAATGTCTGGTCTTGGAATAGCCATTGTCCGGTATTCACGGCAGGTGTCAAGATACACTCCCGGCGAGTATTCATTCCATCGAAGCGTAGTGCTGCGAGAAGGTCGTCGAGCACTTTCTGGTCTAGGCCATCCAGGGAACCCTCATCAGAAAGAGACCTCTTTTTCTGACCAGCTTTCATTTCAAGAATCTGAGTTAGCTCCGGAGTTAACGGGATCCTAGAGTGAGCATTATCGATGGCGGTATAGAAATCCTTAATCTCCCCAGCAACCTTGATGTAGTTCGGGTCCTGAGCACTACTGAAGCGACTCATCTGCTTATGATTGGCCTGCAGAGTCTCTGCATGTTCCCTCGGGTCCCCAATCAAGGAAGACTCATGAGGTACGACCTTGTTTCCCAAGACACCCAGGTCGATTCCAGTAAGACCAAAGCTTTCTTGAAAGGTCTTGACCTGAAAATCATACTGATGCCAAAGTCTGCAGAACGCTTCATGAGCGCGTTCCAGGTCTGTAGTCTTGAGGCCCAGAGTGTCTAAGATTGTGGATGTTGTTTGGAACTTCAGACTACTAAGCATTGACCTTGCCCACTCACCAATGGCTGACAGTTCAGGACTCCCTCGATGGGGCGTGCCAAGGAATATGACAGCTGCAGTTGATTCGATAACACCTTTGTGTGTTGGAGTGTCCGAAGTTGACGATAGTGCGAGCATCTAAAGCGGTCAGCGGGTATATTTATGAAGATGGAGTAAATAGTCACCTCCTTCACCAGGATTCCACCGAGACTGTGAGCAACAAATATCATAGGACGGTCTGGCACGTATTCGCGCCCCAGCGAGAACAGAAAATCCTTGCCATGGGAGAAAATACTGTTTGTGTTAGTCGGCCCAGAGGTAAACTTGGTTATCTTCGTATCATAACCAAATGTCAGAATTCGAGCCTTCTTGCAGTTTTGCGGGAGTAAATCAGCAGGCCAGAAAACAGTAAGATCACCATTCTCTAGAGCTGGGACAGTGTTGCTTGTTGATTCTGTGAGACTGCTGTCCTGTCGGCTGCTGCTTGACGAGCCTTTCAAGAACGCCTTGAAGCTTTGTCTAAGTTCGAGTCGTTTCGAAGTCCTCGGCTTCGGTGCCTCTTTTTCGGGGTGCGTTGATGGCTTATCCATGTTATTCGGATTTTGCTTGCGTCGCCATGTTTTATATGGGTGGCCTTTCAGACCATGAACCATAATAATGCTTGACGGATATTCAGCAGCGCGATCTTGAAATAGCCTCATTCGCTACTTACTCTACTATAGGAGCATCCGTATCTGGCTCGTATATAACACTGAGCCCGGTCGAAGGGATTAACTCTGGAGAACATTGTTCCCTTGTCGAAGAGCTTCCTTGGGCATCCATGATCACCCAAGCAAGGGATGGATGATGAGATGCGGAGTAAGCGTTCTTGGACTTTGACATGAGGCTGAGAGCTGAGGTCACGTGGAACAGTTGTGTATTTTCGAGCACCTAGAAGAGATTCAATTGGATGAAGAAGTCATCCAATCAGCTTCAGCAGGACAACAAGAACTTTGGTAGTATTCGCGAGAAAGAAGTTCATATTTCAATTAGTGGTTGTAATAGTTGTACTTGGGAAAGTTTATATGTCTAGTTCGTCAGCCCATTGACCCATTATACTCCATGATAGACCTTGGTAACAACACCAAGCTCCATCTCATTCGCGGATTTATCACCATTCTCACTACCGCCATGCGCATTTACCTCCCCGAAATTGATCCTCTCTAATCCAGCCTGACCAGGTGGTGATGGCGATCGTTTATCGAGCGACGTCTCTTCAGTAGTGATGTTAACAGTAACCTCGTTCTTCTGATAAATCTTCAACGGGATATCCTTCCCATTAATCTCTTCCTGACTCTCTGAGAAACTCATTCCAGGTTCCACAAAAGTGGTCTTCTTGGGTCGTCTATCCATACTGCTGAGGTTTCCGTATGCTGATCGGAATCGGGACGTTCCTTCGCCGGTGCGCTGGTTGGAGGATTTTCCGTACTTGGCGTGGAATGAACCGAGGCGGAAGACACGTTGCAGGAGGGTCCATGTGAGAGGGAGGTTGGCGGCGATGACGGCGGTTGAGACTTCGCGGATGTACCAATAGGACCATTCTGTGCCGTAGGGGTCGCCGAGACTGTAGATCTTACTCATGGTTGCTGCCAGTATCTGAAGGCCAAGTCAGTTTGACATCAGAATGGCAAGACGAAGTTAGTGGATGAGAACTTACAGTAAAGATACCAAGCGCAAAGACACCACAGAGAATAATCTTTCTCTTGAGCGGCAGCTGAGATTGCAAAAAGACAGGCATAGGAAGGATGATGATCATGATGTCCGAAGAGATATTAATGACGGCGTTGGTGATCATATGGTTGGTCTCAGCTGAACAGTTCACTGCGATTCATTAGTCCAAGTCTCTTATCTTATCAACGGTTTCCTTACAGTCATCAGGAGGAACCTGCCAGTAGTGATTAAAAGGCCGACACCAAGCAGCAAACCACAAGATCTGCATGACAACGAATCCAACGACGACATATCCTGCCACCAGCTTGACCAAGAAGTTTTGCTTCAAACTCATTCTGAAAGTCGTTAGTCAATAGTGGCTGTGTTGGCGATGAGCGACTACTCACGTCAGTCGGCTGTACATGAACAGTAGACAGCCCTTGACGCCCCAGAGGGTAATCATCTGCATGTGTTCCGTGACGAGTACCAGTTTCGATCCATATTCTCGGAGCTTGATGTCTTCAGGGGTGAGTACGATGTGATCGTCGGGATTGATGAGGTTGGTGGGTGTTCGTGTGAGGACGCTGACGATTGCCAAGAGGGCAGTATACGTGATCTACTGATGTCAGTATCAATTCGATAGACGGTAGAGAGATACAAACCATTGTCACCGTCATGAGGTAATCATCTGCCAACATACGCTTGAATGACCCGAGCAACATACGACGGGACGCCCTGTAGGAAGTCAGTAACAATTCTCAACACGCCTGACTATATCCTCACATTCGCGCAAACACCACAATCACCGTCAAGGCGTACCACGCCCACATCTCAGCATCGAGGGACGGCATGGCTGCTGATGCAAAATCGTATACCAAATCGTCAGTACTGAAAAGGGTCTTCACCCAGATCCAAAAAGCAAAACAGTCAAAATCCGGGGCATCGATTACAAGAAAAAGTAACAAAAAAAAGAACGACAAGATCTGCAGCGCCAGTCAGGGGTGCAGAACGTCAACAGTTAAAAGAACCCATCAACAGTGATCCAGACCCAAGACCGTCAG
Organism: Fusarium oxysporum f. sp. lycopersici 4287; assembly: GCF_000149955.1. Classification (NCBI taxonomy): domain Eukaryota; kingdom Fungi; phylum Ascomycota; class Sordariomycetes; order Hypocreales; family Nectriaceae; genus Fusarium; species Fusarium oxysporum. The sequence goes on along the minus strand of NC_030994.1, from coordinate 2,937,115 downwards.
GGTAGACACGTGGAAAACATGGGACCCTTAATCAGCCCATCCGGTGCATTATCGGAGCCTGCCCATTTCACTGGGTAAAATAGAGTTTACTAGCCTCGTCTCGACGTTTGGGGCTGCGAGTCAATCGGCCGCTATTACGAGACAAGTCTTAGGCCCGGCGTTACTGGTAAGCCACGGACCCACGAACTAACGTATCTTACCACCACTCCGCCCACCCCCCCACTCCGCCCATTTGGTGATAGTCTCAACACCACAACAGCTATCGATGATGCGTGCACTTTATTTTGCCAATTATGCATCAAAAAAATCCAAATTTTCAGAATAGCTTCATTTATCATGGATCGTGAATTGAGAATTTCCAGAGCAATTTCTGAGGCCTCTACGAGGGGCGTTCGCGGTGCAGCTAAGTGGGAGACCGTGCCGAGGTCGACTTTGAGGGATCGGATCGGTGGCGCGCAACCGACGCGTTTACAACACCAAAAATACCTCTCGCTGACGCCGCAACAGGAACAGGAACTCATCGACCTTATATTAATACGGGAAAAGTATTCCCAGCCGTTATTGAAGAAGGAGATCCATGAATATGCCCAGCATCTTGCCGAATTGAACGGCTGTGGAAGTCATCTAGGGAAAAATTGGGTAAACCGATTCTTCAAACGACATAACAGCGTTATGTTAAAGCCATCACGACTTATTTCGGTCGCAAGGAAGAAGTCTGTCACGGAAGAGGGACTGAGGGAGTATTATGAGGGACTCAGGCGTCTTATTATTGACTTATCAATTGGTACAGACCGTATGCACAACCTCGACGAGACTGGAGTCCAAGAAGGGGAAACTATAGCCGGCATAGTAGCTGGAACGGTCCTGACGAGCTCGTCAGAGAAGATACAGTCAGACGCTTCCGCTTGGATCTCGATATTAGAGACGATATCTGCTGACGGTCGCCGACTGACCCCAACGGTAATATTTACAGGATTATCGCTACAGGGACAGTATTTTACAAGGGATATACCGGATTGGAAGTTTACTTGCAGCGAGAAAGGCTGGTCTAATACAGAAATATTGCTACGGTGGTTCTACGACGTTTATCTGCCCGAGACTCATCCAAAAGACCCGTCTTCCTGGCGACTATTAGTCCTCGATCAACATAAGACTCATATAAGTCCCGCCTTCATGAAGAAGGCAATGATGAACAAGGTCTGGCTTAGTTGGCTGCCGTCGCACTCGTCACATATCACTCAACCGCTGGACCTTGGTCTTTTTTCCCCGTTGAAAAGATACTATCGAGAAGAGACAGCTGGAATGGAGACCTACGAAGCGACATCAAATAGACAGAAACACATCTTCGTACAGGCATATAAAATAGCTTCTGAGAAAGCCTTCAGTCCAGAGAACATCCGACAGGCGTTTCGAGCATCAGGGATATACCCAGTCGATGTTGATCAAGCTATAAAGAGGTTGAAGCCCAAAGAGCGTCGCGGACCGACTTTTCAGCCTCCCACAACACCACCAATCACGGTTGAAGTCGATCGCGATATCTTCAATACGCCCTCGTCAAGCCGCGATATAGAAAGACTACTCCAACGGGTCGATTGGTCGTCAGGGAATACTGAAAGGGACGTCAGAATGATCCTACGGAAGGCAGGAAAGTCACTGGACCAAAGAGGTGCGTCTACAGTCTTCCAGGAGCAAAAAATCGCCGTACAGAAAGCTCAAATAGCTGGTCTAAAGCCGTCAGGCCGTTGCAAGGTCAATTGGGACCCGAACAAGGCTTTTCCTCACGTTGATAATCTTATTATAGCGAGGGACCGGTCCGAGATGAACACTTGGAAGTTAAATGACGAAGCCGCGGCGGAAAATCGTCCGCCGAAGCGGAGGAAAAAGCAGTCGGTTGAGCAAGAGTTTTTTAGTCAATACCCAAAATCTTAATTGAATTGAAGCTATTTTCATAATTTGAGAATTAATCTATATAATGCGTTGGAACGGAAATGAAGCTATCGCAGGTGGGGCGGTGTGGAGGGGTGGGCGGAGTGGTGGTCAGATACGTTAGCACTCCAAATTCCTTTTTAGAAAGTTTCTGTGGGGCGACGCTGTGAAATTTCGTGATTGATTGATTATCTAGCTGATGATCATATTGCGTAAAGCAATTCTTTCTGCGAGGTCGGACGAGGAACGCCCCAGAAGGCTGAGAATAAATTGGGGATTGATCCACTGAATTTCGTCAACGCACAATCCATCAGACAATTGGCTGGCAACTGTTATCAGTGACATAAGCCTACTAAAAAAATATTTCTTATCATTATAGGGGTTAAGCCGCCGCTCAGACAGTGGCTTTTATTCCGCCATCGCAAGCGCTTCCAGAATGAGCATGTCGCCGTTCTTAACAGATGCGAGATAACACAGCTGAAGACGCATGTGATCAACCCCTGGTTACTGCATTATTTAGCCACTTCCCGGCGATGTGGTTCAGATCTGGATGCCACCCCGTGGCTGTGCGGCCGCAGCATAATCACAAGGATAGAAGGTCAATTGAGTTCGACTCTCAGATGAGCCCCTGAGACAAACTGTCTGGGTTGATCCGAGATAACGATCTTGTTCTCGGTTCATCTTTTCCGTCCGGCTCCGGCAAGTGGACATGCTTTTGACTCTGATGGGTCAGATTGTTTTTCGTCATTGGCGAATCTTCGGATATTTGCGCCATTTTCATCCCGTCTCACTTGTTCCTGTCAATCATTCGTGGGAAAGACAGGGTGCCAAGGCTTTAAAATCCGACATGTGGGAGCCGCCGGGAATAAGTCATTATTGTGACTTGACGATTGGAACTTGAGTCATGGGGCTGTCGTGTGAGAAGATACAGGGTAGCATGCAAACAAACAACAGAGCCATTGCAGAGCGTCAACATGCAGTTATAATGCTTCAGGATAGTTCAGGTTTATCACTATACATGTGTATAAGATTCTCTGGACAGAACGACAGTACTTACAGCTACATTCCACTTGTCTCGCGACGCGCAGAGGGCTTCGCGACCTGGACGATAAACCGGGACAATTCCTAAAGGAATCACCGTGGTATGCACTACACAAGGACCTCAACGCAGAAAAACACTTGTGCGTAAAATATCAAAATGTGGTCTACGGTTCGTGTGATTGGAAAGAAGAAAACGGGATAAAAATAATATGTGAATAACAGAAGCAAAAGGAAGGTCTCGGAGGGAGTCGAACCCTCGCTGGCGGAATCAGAATCCGCAGTCATAACCGTTAGACCACGAAACCAGAAATTCATCTAATCATTTTTGTAGATTGCGAAGACTATGAGTATGCAGAATAGCCGTGGAAAAAGATAACCTGGCAGAAGCCTTATGTATCACATATATATAATTACTTTTATAGAAATATCCAGGTTTTACATATCTTATACTAGTAATTAGATACTAGTAAATTTAAACTTTAATATAGAGAAATTATTTAATTTAGTAATGTACTTTAATATGGTAATATACAATCTGTTATACCTGTCCATACACACTAACCCGAAGCATAGAGACAATATTCCGCCATCCAGACCCCCAGGCCGCATGAGCAAAGGTCTGCAGCTTGCTACCATGGCGTAGGCCCCTGATAAGCTCAGCACGCAGCGGAGATAAGGTTTCCAACTCTTCCAAGTCCCAGATATTCGTATTCATCCGAAAAGATCTATTGGCATGTACATTATGCTGTATCCTGGGATAAGAACTGGAATGAGTTGATTGCTGTCCCTGCAAAACCATATGGGTCCCCCCCCGTGGCGCGATTGCGGATTCTCAGAGCTAGCTTGAGAGAAATTATGATCGAAGAAGCTGAAAATCTGGGGATCAGTATTCGATGGCAGTCACAATGTTTGGGCGTCAAGCTACTAGACGATCGTCGCCTTTCGGTCACTGTTTCCTCACAGAATAAATCCGAACACTTGATCGACTGTGACCTTTTGATCGCCGCGGCCGGCGCACACAGCAAAATCAGAGCCTCACTTCGACCAGGCGACCAGCTGCGTTACGCTGGGGCTACTCAAATTGGTGGTCTCGCAGTCTTTCCACAAGATATTCCGAATCACTTGGCCGATTCATAGCGTATTATGGCCTCTGGATACGGCAATAGCTGTTTTGTGAGCCCCTTTGAAGGCCAGACTGTTATCTGGGCTTTGAGCAAGGCTGAAGAGATGCCAGCTCAAGCTGCTGGCGGAGGTGGACGTGCACTCCTGGATGAAGTGCGACAGCATTGCAGCGAGATAGGAGAGCCATTCGCAAGTTTGATAAACTCAACAGACTCTTCAACAGCCTTTGTTATCCCAGCGCGCGACAAGAAGCCGTTCAGCCATGAGAACGTTCTACCTGGTGTGGTCTTTATTCGAGACAGTAACCATGCTGTCAGCCCCTTCGCTGGAAATGGTGCCAACACGGCTTTGGCAGATGGATGGGACCTGTCTGGATTTCTGTTGGCCTCGGATTCAATTGGCAATACTGTCGCGGCATATGACAAGGTGTCAGTTCCTAGAGCGCAGAGAACTCTCAACTCTTCACACTGGCGGATAAGTATTGCAAATCTTGAGGGCATCACTTTTGCTATATTCAGACGCATCATCCAAGTAGGCGGACTTCTCAAATGGATAGCTGGAAGATGACTGAACAGGTCTAGCATTACATCTGGTTATTATGGCTTTTGTAATATTGGTATTCTTACGGGGTGCGGAAGACAGCTTTATAGGTAGCTCTTGGGCAGCAGTTACGCTTGTATTAGGCCCAGTTACAGATACTTGGTTAGGAATAGCCAATATAATGTCTGATAATGATGTAAGTGAAGGCCTGTTAAAACTGGGAGAGAAGAATATACTGGTAGGACCTATTAGCTTAGGAAGTAAGGTATAGTTAGTAAAGAATTAGCTTTTTAATAATATACTTTATATTTTTCTTTTCATTTCTTAAGTTGAATCCTTTAAAATTCTTTTAATATTTCTAAGCTATAGTAGGGACGAGAGAAATACCACTTGTTAATCAGCTTTCGATGTAAATTTGTACGGCTTCATGCTTATGCGGGTGTCGGCTCCTCTTTCGTCTCTGGCTTCCGTGCCCAGACAGCCCTGAGACGTATATAGACGTGATGTTTCCGGTTCCGAACCTCACGCCGGAACTTGGCGATATAAACATAGACCTCTTCCATCGACCAGCCTAATAGATTGGCGGCTAATGTTACGAAACCTTCAGTATCCTGGGTGAGGAAGACCTCTCCAAACCGGCCAATCTCCTTGAGCTTAGGGTCCTTGGGCCACGGGTTCAAGGGACACTTTTCGAGTCAGTTATTGACAGTGCAGCAGAATGGTCTTATACATTACCTTAAACTCCCACTCGTGAATATCGACGAATCCCGCCTCTTGTAAAGCAGGCCTCTGGACTTTATCGTCGACGACGGTAAAGCTATTGCCGATCTTCTTTGAAGCCTCGACAAAAATCCTTCCCCATTGAGCCATTGCAGAGTCATACGTGACGGTACCATCGTCGCTTTCTGCAGTCGGGGAAATTTCAAAGCTCTCAACCCAGCCACCAGGCTTGAGGGTCTTGTATGCTTGGCTGAAAAGCTCTGTCCAGTCAGGAATGCAGCCGACCAGATAACGAAGGTGAACATAATCGAAAGACTCTGATGGGAAGGTCCACTCTTGGTTGCAATCTTCAATCTCGCTGATATCGGGGTTAGATATAAAATATCTATACAGATAGATGTAATAAAGTAGCTCACAATTTCAAGTTCGGTGGGACCCAGCCGGGCTGGATGGGTGAAATATCGGTACCGATGACCTCGCACCCAGGGAATTTGTCGGCAAAATCACTGCAAAATTGGTTAAGAGTTGGTAAACTACAGTATGATAGGTAACCTACATAGCCCAAATACCTGCAGTATAAATTAGTACGGGCAATCTCGCGGTCACGCAAGGGAGGTCATTTCGTACCAGTTCCAGTCCCGACGTCAAGAACTTTCTGATAATTGGCAAAAAATAGCTCAGTAACACGACAGGCACAGCATTGTGTTATTTAACGAACCTGTATGTTGTCTTCCAGAGGCGCAAAGTATAGTTCTCCGTCGTGGGCGAGTGTCCAAATGTGGTGACTAGTGTCCTGTTAGGCGAGAGGTAGCACAACTTTCGCAGGAGGTGTATCTCACGCGATATCCATGGCATCACTTTGGCGCTCATCGTTGGACCACCAATAGGCTGCGTTTCCTCTCTCACTGTGAAACGTTCTGCCATTGATCGTACGATAATTAAGAATGCTCGATGACATGGAGGCCGTCGAGCTCTCAGCGTCAGATCCTAATGTCAAGTCCTCCCCCTCATCTTGAGGCTCGTCAACTGCAATTGTTTCGTTGACTGCTACCGACGAATCCTGGGGCGATCGCGGAGACCGGGGAGACCGGTTCTTTTGGGCTGCTAGTGTTGGACATTGTATTAATAATGGAGATTCCCAGAAGTAATGGATGGCAAACTAAAGCAAATAACAAAGGAATTTAAAAGGAAGCAGCAGGGCCAAATCCTTTTAACCTGTTGGTTGTTTAAAAAGCACAAGCCGGGGGCTTCCCGGAGCAAGCCCAGCAAGGGAAGTGACAAGGAACATAACATGACATTATTGCGTGTTCTATGCATAGGCGACAAGTTATTGACCAATGGCATCTAAGCGTTTGCCAGGTTGTTGGTTGTCATCCGTTTGCTGTTGCATTGAGGAGGGGTTTTTCAGGTAAGGTGGATTTGCGTGAAAAAAAAGATAATGGGCCCTGTAAGGAGGTTGTACTGTCGATTGGAAACTGGTACAGACTGCTCCTGCTGACCGCCTGTAGGAGGGAGCGGATTTTGGAGCTTGGCAGTGTTTCAATTGGTACAGGGGCTGGTTCCGTAATATGAAGGGTGGATGGTTTTGGCATCGAGACCAGGATTCTTCGTCTCCATTCTCGGTTTAACGGGAACCCAGAATTATTCTAGCGTATTGAATTATCAAGTATCAATTATATCAGAGAGAAGGCAGTCTTGATAGCATAGTTGACGATAAATACTAGACCCTAGGTGTCGGAGGCACCAGAGTCTATAGGCATGCCCAAGAGCAGTAATATCGCAGCAAGGGCATACAACATCGCAGCAATAAAGAAGGGCAGGCTCAGGGCGATGCCTCCGATCTCGAGCCCTACTGAAATCGACAGCCCAAGGGGCGGCGAGGCACCAATGGTTGAGATGTCTTCGAACACCACTATGGCAGTGAATAGCAGTGAAAGATGATCTGAATGAACCATGGTCGCCATGTTTCTGCTTGGATCTAACTATCCGTGCAGGTTCGAGCTCCATGTTACGGTTTGTCAGGTTCTCGAGATTCGATACGCTGTCTCTGATTTCCGTCAGGATACCTGCGTATTGTGAGCGGCTCAATGTAAAGACAGCTCGTTTTAGACCTGGGAACATCCCTTCACCTTGGGAGTCGATCAACCTCCCAATATCACAAAGCGTTGCCCTCAGGTCATTGGCAGTGTCTTGGAAAACCTTGAAGCCCTTCCCAAGGCGAAACTGAACTTTCTTCAACGTTTCTTCTTCGCGCCAAAGATCTCCCATTGGGTTATCGATCAACGACTCAATATTATAATGAGGGACCAAGTCTAGGGGAAGCTTTTCGCAGAAATTTTGAAGTTTGATCCTTTCAGTTTCCAGGTTGCGAATCAAGCTCTGGAGCTCGCGCTTGTACTTGCGCCATCGATGCAAAGTGGACAAACCCTCAGTGTATTTCTACAGTGCAATGATGAGAAGAGGTATGGAGCTAAGAACGATTCCGGCGACCTCTAACCCGGACATACTTGGTAGGGATTTGAGGAGAGTAATTATCGAGAGGAAAACAAGGTCTTACTCATGAGGTACTGTCGACTTTCAGCTCGAGCGGGGAAATATGCACTTTCAGCTGACACACCGAAATAATTATCTTTGATTCGATGCATTGTGATCAACTGATTTGTACTACTTAACTATTACACAGATTATTTCGCTCAAGTTTGAGGATCACCCTTGTACAGCATTTCACCTCTCTCTCAACGGAGGCCAGGTCTCAGTCTTGTATCTGAACTAACGAGACTAAAATGGTCCAAAGAATTGCAGCCGTCGTCACGCAATGCATTGATTGCTTTGGAAAGATTGTCAGAGCACCCACAACTTTAGCCCCCAGCTCGCCGACCTTCGGAAAGGATATGGCGGACCAACAGACACGATTTAATGTGTGGGCTGGAAACATCGGCGCTCACCGCACTGGCTTGAGCTCACTCGATTACCGACTTCGGGACTCTTCACAAATAGAAGACCAGGTGTTGAGTCTTCTCAAAGACCTGATTGAGCTCATGCAAGATGCCCATAACATCCTCATGGGAAATGAGGTTCCTTGGGACAAGATCAATGCTGGCGATGATGAGGATTTCGATGGCCGTGATACAGAATTGAATCAGATTTCTGTCGATATCGCGGACGTGGTAAACTGTCTCCTTTGACTGAGCGTGGCCATACGAAATCCTGCACCCCACGATCGCTTCATCAAGTCTCATTTAATTGATACATCTCACTATGAGTCCTTTGACATCCAGCACGTCTCGTCGAAGTTTAGAACGATAGAAAATCTCCTTGCCGAAAGACTGGGCAAGGCGATAATCCGACGGCGCCAGTTCTTCAATTACAGATTGGCTCACCGCACAAAACTATCGCAGGGCCTCACTCACGAGGGAGGCGACGCTGAGACGATTGCCTCGTCACTTCCGGAATACCTTAAAGATGTCGCTCGTGGTGGTCAGCCCTTACCCATCAATGCGATTGGGGACGAGGGCTCAGACTCTGGATGTTCCCAAACGTCATATGCAACTTCGCTGGCAGGTCTCGATCAATGTTGAATCCCCCCCTTACCAAAAGAGTCATCAGATGCCCTTTCTGTTATACAATCATTGTTGCAAACACTAGAAGTTCGTGTAAGTATGTCCCCCAACCGAAAACTTCGAGCCTTAGCTAAAAGGATGTTCAAGAAAGCACGTTTATGGCGATTTGCGGCCATATATATGTTTGGAAAAGGACTGTGAGACTCCAGGAAGAGAGTTCTCCAGGAGGCACCAGTGGATGGAACATGTGAGACAGATTCACTGGAAGCTATACTCATGTCCACTCGCGTGTGATTTGGACTTCTCTTCTCCATCCGAATGCAAAAAGCATGTTTCCAGAAGTCGCCGGGGATCGGTAACCACTAGGGACCTATATACGCTTGTGTATCCGAGCCAGAAGCCCATGGACATTAAACAAGGTATCCTTTGTCCAATTTGTGCCGAAATGATACGATCCACCTCACAATATCAGCGTCACGTTGGCCGACATCAAGAGCAACTAGCATTGTTCGCTTTACAAACTGTAGAATCAGAAGACAAGGACGAACGGGGTAGCGAGAGTGATTCAAGTGCCCAGTCGATGGACGTGATATCTAATCAGGACGAGCGAGGCAATAATAACATACATTCTGAGGAGCCGGCGACCTCGTATTCGATGCTCGGAACAGACGAGATGACTGCTTTGCCTGTTAACAATCCAAATACTAGAATAAACAATGGGCTGATCGAACAATTCATACCACGGGATGGAATTGATCGAGAGTTCATTACAGCCCATATCTGCAGCTATCTCGGGCCAGAGGCCCTGGTACGACCTGGACACTATGAGGTTCGTAAGAACAAATATATATCCGTCAGTCCTAAGTTCGAGACTAACCCAGCTTCTCTGAACACTCTAGAACCCTCAAAATGGCCAAGTAGTTCAGGGATACTACATAAGCGCTCGTTATGACTTAACCAGAGTGAGTGAGGTTCGCTTCCGCTTTTGTAAATGGAAAGGGAATGTTGACTGGACTGGTAGGTCATGATAGAAGATCTGAAAGCAGACAATGAACGATGGCACCGAGAGAGGCAGGCAACCGCAAGTGTCACGCCAGGGCATTTTCGGTATCAAGACTCTCCGTCATACGGAGAGCCATAAAATCCATCGTACGTCTAACCATGAGGTATGTCTCCCAACAGCAAGGTTACGAGAGGCTCAGCTTAGACACCTTTGGAGAGGGAACCAACAAGCTCACAAATGGTGAAGGCAAAGCTTCGAGTACAGTCACTTGATACAAAAAGGAATAAAAATGTTCGATGAAATGTATATACAGCTCTTGTTTTGATGATATTTACAGTAGATAAATATAGTTCATAGAAGTTTAAATATGTTTTGGTTCAATCCTCCTAGACTGGTATCCCAGGTGTTTCCCGAAGATCCCATCATGCAAGATTGTTGGATCTGTGGACCGGCTTACTACATAAGAATGTCAGTTTCTGGCATCAGAATGGGAGTTTGGGCATGACTTACGATAATACCGAACCACTTGAGGTCGTTGTCATCGAAATGAGGAACACCGTGTGTAATACCCTGGCCCAAGAAAGCCTAAACATGTCAGCTATCATCCTTCACTTCATGATGGTTTGTATTTTACCTGGAACTTCTCACCAAAGACTTGGCGAGTGAAAGGGCTAGCGGGAGTGTTGGGTGTAGATGACTGAGGGTTGGAAGAGTATCCAAAGACACCAGTCCACTGCTTGATCTCCTCGTAGTAGTTCTGGACGTTGAGAGTAGGATCGGCAGTTCCGTGGTAGATCTGGAACTTGGGTCGGGGGCCGTTGTAGCCAGGGTACATGTTCTTGACGACGTTGGCCCACTGGGTCTGGGTGTAGATGGACTTTCCTTGGGAGCAGGTCGAGTTCCATGCTGCGGCTTGGTTCTGCTGGCTGACGAAGCAACCGGCGGGAACACCAGCATAGGCGCTTCCTGCGGCGAAGACGTCGGGGTAAGTAGCAAGCATGACGTTCTGTTCTTATTAGTAGTGTTCGATCAGAGAAAGTGAGTGCACTTACGGTCATCATGGCGCCGGAAGATTCACCAGTGACAAAGACCTTCTTAGCATCACCATTGTACTCCTTAAGAACGAACTTGGCCATGTTGGCAATAGAAGTACTGCAGCCACCACCCTCGTGCTTCAATGTCATCTTGGACGAGACATCCCAGCAGTTACCAGGTGTATAAGGAGTCTGAGGGTAAACAACGATGAACCCGTACTTCTCAGCATTGGAAGCCCACTTTGTGCCCTGGTAGTAAGCCTGAGCGGTGCCAGTGCAGTAGTGAAGAGCAACGACGACAGCAGGGTTTGACTTCAAGTTCTTAGGCACGTACAAGAACATCTTTGTGCCGGTTGGATTGTTGCCATAGCTGGTGACCTCCTTGAGCTGACCTCGAGGAACGACCTCTGCGCCGAGGACGGTGCTGAAGAGGGCTAGTAGCCAGAAGCTGATGATGGATGTCAACTGCATGATGAAATGTGTTGAAAGAATAATGTGCCAAGAAGTATGGGGAAACAAAACATGATGGATGGTGTATCAGCCAAGATATATACCCGCTCCAAAAGCCATGCGGAGGCCCATGGATCGATCTCATCTCCTGACCTTGCTCCAATGGATCGAACGGACGTGTATCCTCCGCCAGCCGTTGTTTCCAGTACCAAACGAATCTCGTTTAGGGAACGAACTCCACACCGCTGGTCCTCAGCCTGGAATGTCGGGGTCATGATACGAATTCGGTACATGGCGGATATGCCGATGGGCCTTTTTGGCTAAAATCGCCCCCCGCAATGAATTCATGCAGAGGAAGAAACTGATCATTTTCCTAATTCTGACGAGGATAAAGGGCGAGTTTAGCCTGGGATAATAACCGATCGTGGTGTGTTTCAGTGGGACTTGAAACCTCGAGCCTTTCCGGATTGGGACGCGGAGAAAATTGGAGCGTAGCATTGATGACTTGAGGACTATTCCACCAATGGAAGGGAGGGGAGGGCTGAAGGTTTTAAAACACCAGTTAAATTACACGGATTCTGTTTCCTGTCAATGCGACTATATTGCTTCGTCAGGTCATCGATAGTTTGTGTCATGAATTGAACGTGCCAGGCCAGGGAGGAAAGTCTGGACTTTGAGATGGGTGGCGGAGATAAGAAAATTTAGGACATCTAACATAAATGACAAAAAGACTTGGGCAAATTTAATATAGGATTTGGTAGACTTAAGGCTAGTTACTCTTGATACCTTACTTGAATGTCAGAATTTTTAAATGTTTTTGTCGTGTTGAATAGTTCTGTTTGCTCCCCTGGCATATCTATTGCAATGCTGGATTTGATCCGGATACACGGCAAGTTTGTTTTGATGGTCAGACAAGTATTCATTAATCCGCAACGTCGCTCGCTTTTAAAAGTCCATGAATGAGAAAGGTTGAAAATGATAGCAGTATCGTGCACAGACGCAAAGACTCAAGAGCTTCTCAATCGAGCAAAGGACAAACATGGCTGGAAGAAGAAAACAATTACCACTCAAGTCACATGTTGCGTGGTGTCACTGTGATAAGGTTGAGAGCTATCAAAAGCTAGAGGATTGATTGAGCCAAGACTCGGAGCCTGGCTATACTAACAAGAGAGCAAACACCAACAAGAATGAAGATGAAAAGACCGCCGACGCAACTGCGAAACATCCCTGCAAGACAGCCCCATGTCCTCTATTACTATTACTTTACTCAACCTCTGAGTCACTTCCGTCATTACCGTGTTCCTCCGCATCAGAGCCCTTGACCTCGCCACAAGAAGATTTGGGATTCATCAACAACTCGTTAGTCTCAACTCCCGATTCATCCTCATTACTGGCGGGGATAATCAGGCATACCATTGTGGACGACCTCACAGCTAGGGGCGCTACCGGAAGCTTCATTCATGGCGGCTTCGAGCTCGGAGGGGGATCCATTAGACAAGGAGCAGCACTTTCCTTCCTCGACGGAACACACCACCACGTCCTTAGAGACGGACAGATGAATAAGAGCATTTCGAAGAGTGACAACACAATTGCTATCGCGAGTATAGCCTGGCTGGACAAAGTCGATACGCTCGTGGATCTCATCGAGGGAAAAGTTGGCACCGGCCTGGCGAGTCGATGCGTTAGCGAGCTCCATGAGATTAGGGACCCTTCGGTGGAAAGTGGACTCACCTACTGGAGGATGGACAGAGTCAAGGTCTTGCGACTTGCAGCCGACTCTTGGAGAGCAAGCATCGCTAGGTTGTTCGGGTTCATGAGATGTTCTTCTAGTTCACGCCAGGCCCGACCCGCAATCCTCAAGAGCACGACGAATGCGCCAGAGTTGACGTCTGTTGAGGAGAGGCTTTTGAACGTCCAGGCCAGCCACAAAGTTCCAGTACCATTGCGCCGCGCCGAGAAGCTCTGAAGGGATCTACGGAAAGAAGTTAGACGCATCGCCGAACACTCGTCGACAAGACTTACCGAGCCACACTTCTTGTCGTAGTGCTTGCAGATAACACAAGTAGCGGGGTCGTCATTCGTGACACAGACGCAATAGATATCGCGATCGATCTCCGAAATGCAAGCAAGGCAGGGCATGCCGCTATTGCCTTCAAAACCAACATCCTTGTCGTACTTGTACTCAGAGAAGATGGTCGCGATATGATCAAGGGAAGCCATCGCGGAAGTGTCCGCGAACAAAGGACGCTTGAAGAGTTGAGAAGGGAGAAAGAACGTGGCGAAGATGCAGCGAAGAATCGGAAGAAAGGTCAGAAGCACAGATCACAAAGAGATGTTTGAGGGAGAAAAACAAAAGATTGAAACTTTTTCTTGATTGTTGGCTTGAGCGAGTCGCGTGTTGACGCGCAGAAACGTGTTGACTGTGAATTGCTGCTCTAGTTCTGGCTGGCAGGCTGGCGCTGGCGGACAGCTGTCAACCATGCAGCACCAAATCCGAGAAAACCATAAGTCATCAACATTCAACTTGAATGGGATGATGTCTCTAACCAGGATAAACAGCAAAGTAGTGATGAAAAAATGACCGAGTTATCAGAGGTTCATACATGCCATGACTTCAAGCGCTCCCAGAACGGGAACACCTGATCTACATCGAAAGCCTCCCCGTTCAATCTCGCGGCAGCGCGACGGGTAGCAGACCATGTGTGATAGTTATTCTCAAAACCAACCTCATGAGAACGACGCATAACCTTGTCAAGCCATTTTTCAAACAGCATGTCTTGCTCTTCTTCCAACTCTCGCGTAATCTCTCCCAATCCCCTTAATGTTCCTCGCTCCTTTTGCAGTAACCCCCATAAAAAGCGTACCGCCACATCGAGATTCACCCTCACAGCCGTTTCGACATCTCCATACCCGTCATCACAGTCGTCCCGGTTGACGTTGAGTGCAAGCCCAGCATCAAACAATGGCTCAAAGCTGACAGGGGCGCTCAGATGTGCCTCATCTCCTGTCTTGACGAGCAGAACCGTGCACTTTGCCATTTCTCTTTCTATGACGCCCTCCAAGTAGTAGATCCTGTCATTCCCGTGAAGTCCTTCTGGGCTAACATGCGGTGATGGCTCCGGTAGGCATTGGTCGTCAAAACCATGTATAATGCAGGAAATAGATGTCCCACCATGAAACGATGATCTTGCCAAGACTTTACTTCGCTGTCGTTTTGTAGTTCGGGTGATTCCTCCTTTGGCTTCGTTGAAAACCGTGGGGGGTTTGTAGTCCCACTGCTTAAAATGTACGAGATCTTGTGAGCGAGTAGTGATATAGTTAGAGAGGTCATGATGAAACGTCGTGATCTGATCCAGACCTTGTGGTCCAGTACTGTGGATCTGCGCAGGTTTGGCGAAGAAAGCACCTCGTTGGAAGGACGGTCGACCACCGTGAAGCCGTAGCCACTCTCGGTATATATACCGAATTATCTTGCCTCTTCCATCTCTCGTCCCTGAGTCAGATTCGAAGTAAACCATGATCTCTTTGTTGAAGAAGTCCATAAGATAATCGGGCTTCAGTTCGAAATCCGTGAGACGTGGCGTATCGATCTTTGTAATGGTTCCGTTCATGAGCCAGCCTCCTCTAAACCGGTCTTCGTGACGCACACGCAAGGCAACATCTTCAAAGAATATTTTCTCCAATTCCCTGCGCACCAGATGCGATGTTTCTGGTTTAAAGGACAAAGGAGCTTTGAGATATCTCGGATCAACACCGAAATGCTCTCTGTCATGGTCTATTTCTCGGAATGCTTCAATTTGGTAGGGTGAGCAACTGGCAACCAAAGAGATGACTTTCTTTCCGCCGTTGCCAGTGGTGGATGTGGCTGGCCCGGTGATTTCTGACATATCGAGGTTAATTGCGCGGGTTGTTGATTTGATGACTTGAGGCGAGGAGACAAAGATTGACGAGAACATGGAGGATCTCGAGACCTGGCTCGAGAGATTGCACATAGTTTATACCAAGTATTAGGGGATTCTATGGGTCAGACATGTTCCAAAGACTCAATTTTAACTTTGGTTAATGGGCTCTTTATGAAACTTTATGTAAATACCTCGCAGTGTTTCCAATGGCACCAGGCAGGCTGATATTCACATGTGTGGCATACAAATTGCCCCAAAGTTATTTAGTTACACGAGTCATGCTGATCAACGAGTGCCACCTAGTTCTTTGCAGAATCCGATTAAAGGTACAAATGTTGGATGGAAGCGCGTCGCTTGGCCCACTGCGAATCCAGCCACTCGAAACATCTCGAGAGAGACATCCGCCTGACAGGTTGAGCATCGACGCGTTACCTTAATGTCCGGGTCCACTGCGATGAGCAAGCTAGTGGTTGTCCGCTGGTTCTTCAGGGTATCTTAGAAACTTTAGTGCACTGTAGCCTCTGTAAGTTCCAGTGAGGTAGCTCTCCACATCTGCTTCGCACTACCGACGGCAGAAGATGAAGACTTAGGACCTTGACCCTACCTTAAGCGATGGAAAGAATTAGGTAAATTAGTAAAAGCTTAGAAGGCTCTTTGATGAGTTAATTTTGATATCCTTACCGAGGTGAAGTTTTCTTGCTCCTCCCGCGAGGCGAGGCTACAACAGCGTACAGCATCGTCGCTCTGCCTCCTCGAATCGTGACCTATTTAACAACAACCACCACATAAGCTCCTCGTGTCTTAGTCTATTGAGCCATTTTATACGTCCCTTGTGATAACTCCAACTCGCTGTACCCTAGAACTCTACCGAGACTCTTTTCTACGTATAACCTTGCCTCAACTTTTCACTTCAAATCAGCCAACAAATCCTCGCCGCTGTCCTAAGCTCAACATGGCTACCCCGAAAGTCACTTTCGGCCCAGATACCAACATGGAAGATGCCAGCCTTGCCCAAGCTTTAAACCAAGCCGCAATCCCGACTGGTCGCCGAGCTCAGACAACAGACTCAACCAACTACCATTTACCCTCCTGTTTCTGAAAAATACTATAACAAATTTAGCGGCTTTAAGTCCCGACCTCTCACCGATCGGTCGCTGAGAGAGAACAGCACGCAACCCTACCCCCTGATGCTGACCTCCCTGTGGACCATCCAGTTATCTTTACCTATATCCGATACCAGCACGCATTCTTTGCAATCCTGGGCAGCCTTCTTGGGCGGATGATGCTGGGAATGCTGTATTACCATTGGCTAGAGCATTGACTTGACCTTGTTTGGCTGGTTGGAATGGTGAGGCCAATCTGCAATTCCGACCGGTCGCAAATTATTTGACAAACTCGGGCGACAAATATATCGAACCGGCATGGCATTCTCAAACTATCGTTTCTTTGGCAAAAGCTTTTCCGCGTTACCAAATACCTGTCCAACCACTACTCCGCACACAATTGGATCGATCTCGAACCATCGCCGAGATGAACTCTACTACACCTCGAGGAAATACCCTGGATCCTTTTCTCGATTTGTTCCTGACAGAAGCACACCAGAGAAAACCGATGCATGACATAAATTATATTCGCCGCATTCGAGAGGGCCGACAAAACAGAGGCCAGGTATAAATTATATCATGATGCATTGGAGAGAGGTCGCAGACTCGTCGCCGAGCTTTGTCACCCAACGCGGCCTCTGGCGATTCACCCACCTATGGAAGACCGGTATGACATAGAGCATGGCCAATACAATCCCGAGAGAAGTCCTCTGACTGACGAAGCGGCGACACCAATCCGAATCACCTAAGCTACAGTGCGGTAACTAGTAATCCTTATTAGAAGAACCACTGCGCCTTGGTCAAGACAGCTCCTCGGAGCGCAATATTAGCAGTCAGCGAACTCGAAAGAAAGTTCGATTATTGGTATGTCTGGAGAACATTACTGGAGGCCAGGATGTCAGAGATCCTGCGGAAATGCTGGGATACTGCTGTAATTGCGCAGTCCCTGTAGGTGGCCGGTCCTTCTCCGACGAGTATGGATTGACTATATCGTCAATGTCGAGACAAAACTGGTGGTCTAGGAGGCCATTAACCGATCGATCGCTGAACAATCGGAGAAGCTTGAGGGTGGTCAAACGTTATTGCAGCTTTACATAAATATGGCAAGATTATGTTTATGTTTATAAATTCTCATGGCAGTTTATGATAACTTAGGTTACTTTATGATGATTCTTATAAATTGAGGAAAGTTTATAGTAGACCTTACCTAGGCTTAGGTTGCCATCATGCTTCGCTTTGCAAATCTGATGATGACTCGCATCGCGGGCCGCAGTATCCGAGAGCCAGTACCGGGTCGCAGGGATGGAGCAGGTGTCGTCCTTTTCTGTCTTGTGAGACTGGTCTCGCTGCTGTGCGAAACCCAGTTCGTCGACGATTGGCGCATCCTTGTTTAGAAATTCCATGGAGGAGTAAATTACTTTGAACGCAGAAAGTCGAGGGATGGTGCACATTAATATGAGCGATACTATTGGCTGCAGTGAGAAGTGACTTTCGACACAAGGAGCATAACCTTCTTGTTGTCAAAGCTTGGAGGATCATTGGTCTGAACGAGCAGAAAGACTGTGGCAAAACGTACTCTTTTAAAGATGACGGCTTTGATGGAAGAAGATTGAAAGGCATCAGGAGATACCTTTTTTAATTTTATTTTCTAAAGGATCCAGTGACGTCCCAAAGTCCAAAGTCTAATACATAAAAAAAGGGTTTGAGACGTAGCAAGTGATAACGCTTTAAGAATTATTTTCACGCAACGAACGATAATAGCCTGCACCTGTGCCCTTGTTACCTAAAGCCGGGTTCTTCAAACTTCTTCCGGCGAAAACGTTATATTTGAGCACATTTAAAAGTAAAAGTATAGATAAACTTCGCCAACTCTGAGTTTGTTTCAAAGACTAAAAAACCCAGCTCTCTCTCTTCAAACTTCTCGTCGAGGCAGCTATCCAGTCTCTATCTATTCTGAAGCAAAACCCTCTCTTCCTCGTTGCCTTTTTTTCTCCTCAGACTTGCATCTCATCCCTCCTCTTCATCTTGCAGCAGACGATATCGACTATGGGTCCCCAAACGGAGCCCGACGTAATACCCACCTATGAAGACGAACCGCGCATCATCTGGGTCGGTGATCGTGAAACTCTGTACGCTCTCCTTGACGATCTTGATAATATCCCAAAATTCAAACCACGCCTCTTCATCACCCTCGAAGGGAATTATATAGGACACGAGAGTAGAATCTCCATTATGCAGATCTACAACGCTGTGTCTCACCGCGTCTACCTCATCGATGTGTATTGGCTCGGCGCCACGACATTCTGGGCGGTTAATAGGTTCAAGAACTTTCTCAAGGGTATTTTGGAGTCCGAGGATATCATCAAGGTCTTTTTTGACGTGAAGAAATACTCTGAGGCACTGTACAGTCAGTACAAGATCAAGCTTGCTGGGGTTCACGATCTTCAGCTTATGGAGCTCGCAACTAGCGAGAATCCTTACAGGCTCAGTGATCTTGACGGCTGTTTCTCAAGAGACGCCCCTCGGCTGTCCGGAAACGAGTGGCTGTTATGGGATCTTCGAGGAGCGGTCCCTTCCTGGAGTTCTCATCGAATACGCGCCCGATATGTGCAGATCTTCCCTACGCTATATGCTTATTACGACGCTAAGCTACGGGCACAACCTACGCAACGGGAAAACATGATCTCTGCTTCGAAAACCATAGTTGCACTGTCGCAGACCACGATCTGTGCCACTAAGGAATGGCATCGGGCTCTCATGTGTCGTGATGTCGAGTGAGCCTGGATCTTGTTCATTGGGTGTTTTCATATAAGTCTGGGACTTCCAGAGTTCTCGAGTTGATAGAGACTTGATATGGATAAACGTTATTGGAAGTACTGTGGAATAAATGGTCGAAATGGTATATTTACTACCATTGACAGAAGAGCATCGGTTTATAATGAACCGAGACAGTCAGAACTAGGCATCATCTCATCTACCCCACTCCATTATAATGACCATATTCTCCATGCATTCCCATTCGGGCGGATGACACATGCACAAGTCCCGTTAGAGCATGTCAATCCTCGGAGCCGGCACTTCTAGCTCCGCTTCTAGACACCCGATTACGGTAGTTCTCTTCCGAACTCTCTCTCACGAGGTTTCATCGTTCATTAAGGAGCGCTAGACCCATGTCGGAAGAATTGATGAAACATCCTTCATCCGATCTGTGATTGGAGGAATAACGAACATCCCTGTACCGGTCCTACACAGCTCCGCGTATTTAGCTGGTGCGCCTGAAAGTCATGCTGGGATGGTGAGTTGCTACTTAAGAGAACGCCATCCCCTGAGCAAAGGCTGATTGTTTTGAGTTCTCTTACGATCGTCAAAATGGTGCTGTTTCGATTCTTGGCATTTTTGTCCTACTGCTCGGTCGCTTTGGCCTTGACCTACAAGGGTGTCGACTGGTCTTCCGTTCTTCTGGAAGAACAAAAGGGCATTCAATACACTGCCGGCGGTTCCGCTCAACCGCTTGAGAAAATCCTCGCGGCCAATGGCGTCAACTCAGTCCGCCAGCGAGTCTGGGTGAACCCATCCAACGGTGACTACAACCTCGACTACAACCTCAAGCTCGCCAAGCGTGCCAAAGCCGCGGGTTTGAGCGTCTACCTGACGCTTCACTTCAGCGACACCTGGGCTGATCCTGGCCACCAAGCTATTCCCTCCGGATGGCCTACCGATATCGATAACCTAGCTTGGAGATTGTACAACTACACTCAGCAAGTCTCCAACGCTTTCCAGTCTGCTGGTGTTCCTCCTGCTATTATCTCCATTGGAAATGAGATCACTGCTGGTCTTCTCTTTCCCACCGGCTCAACCAAGTCTTACTACAACATCGGACGTCTTCTCAACTCTGCGGCCTACGGTATCAAGGACTCTTCTATCAACCCGAAGCCCAAGATCATGATCCATCTCGACAAGGGCTGGGACTGGGGTACCCAGGAATACTTCTACACCCAAGTCCTCAACCAAAAGGGTCTTACCCTCGATGCCTTCGATGCCATGGGTGTTTCATACTACCCCTTCTACGGATCTGGCGCCACTTTCTCTGCACTCGAGACGTCTCTTACCAACATGGCCAACAAATGGGGAAAGCAGATCTTTGTCAGCGAGCTTAACTGGCCTACGTCTTGCCCTTCGCCTGCTCAGCCTTTCCCTAGCGACATGAAGAACATTCCCTTCTCGGCTGATGGTCAGACGCAGTTTATTAAGAAGGTTGCTAGCATTGTTAGCAAGGTCAAGGGTGGAGCTGGACTTTATTACTGGGAGCCTGCTTGGATGAATAACCAGGCTCTTGGTTCTTCGTGTCCTTCTAACACTTTGTTCTCGTGGCCTGGCAAGGCTCTGTCGAGTCTTTCTGTTTTTAAGAGTATCTAAGTAGGGCAAGCTTCCTTGAAGTTACCGTTATTATTACATAGTTATTAGGACCTCGTATATATAATTATCTGATGTTGAAAACAACTGTAGTCCTGTCTCCGATAGGTTTACAATAAGCCTAATGTGTTTCATGTTGTGTTATCAGGATAAATCCATTGATGGAGTATTCCAGACCAGTGACCCTCTCTACCATTGAAAAAAGGCAGAGTAACCACTAATGGCTTTAAGATAACACCGCCTGTCTTTTATTTATTTATTTGTTTATATTTATTTTACTAAGTAGTCTATAGTATCTTAGAATTATTACTTCTTTATTAATTTGAGTAAGGCATATAGATATTAGAGAGCAGGGTAAAAAGTCAGTAGAGAGTAATGATGTTAGTGGCGCATAAAAGAAACAATTTCAATATTATGTCTTACAAGAGTGTCTGCCTTGCTCAGCCGCAATGCAGTCGCCTTGATATACCCCGCACTTTGTCCAGCTCAAAATGTCCGTTTGTCTTTTTCCTTACATTATCCCCAGAAACCGCCACCGAGCCTAATAGTATCCTTTAAAAATTCAGAAATCAAAGTCCATCGGCAAAAATGTCCGGAGCCGAAGCCGCGATCGCTGGAATAGGATTCCTCTGCAATGCGATGCAGATCGTTACTTTCGGTAGAGATATTCTCCAAGTTTACCGTCACGTTCAGAATGAACGTTGTCCTGACCCAAGATTGGAGGCCTATCTTAAAAGCGCAAAAGCTTGCTTTGATGATATGAACAGCTCAGCTTTGGCGGCCTGTCAAGTTTTGCAGCCGAACCGAGACCAACAGCAGATAATTGAGATCGGCAAAAAGCTAGAAGAATCCATGGCCCAGCTACAATCTAAATTCGCTCAGCTTCATGTTGATGATGCATCTAGACGTGGATTCCGCGGGAAGATAGATATGGGTAAAAAGACTTTGGCATCTCTATGGCAAGGAAAGGAACTCGAAAGCCTTGAGATAAACCTCAGAAGATACGAGAATCTTCTTCATGGTGTCGTGCTACATCGAATATGCAACCAGTCTCAGGCCGCAGAAATCAGCTCAAAACAGTCCTTTCACCAACTCAACACCGATCTACAGTCAATCATTACAAAGCTGGCGGATGGCTGCACACGGATTTCTGACCTTTCAATCGAGTCACCGGAGACAAGGAACCGAGTAACCCAGGAGCATGAAACAACACGTGCAATAATCGATGCAGGTTTCACCACTACACAGGATTATCTTTCGACTTTCCGTGACTCCATGTCCCAAGAATTCCAGGTTATGGCCCGACGCGACCAGAGTAATAGCTTCGAGGAAGAGCACAACCAACTACTCCAAAGCCTCCGATTCCCTGAGATGAACAGCCGCAGGAATCACATATCTGAAAACTACCCTGGCACCTTCGATTGGGTCTTCAGGAGCCCCACTTACTGCAGTCGATGCTGTTCACCCAGTTGTGAAGAGTCAGATGACGATAGCGTTCAGCAAAGAGAAGAGAGTACTGATGATGAGGATCTGGACGATATGCTAGGATCGCCAGAGCCGACCACTACGACAAGACCAGCGGATCTCAATTACTTTCCTGCCTGGTTAGAGTCAGATGCCCGGCAATTTTGGATCAGCGGTAAGCCGGCTTCTGGAAAAAGCTCGCTTATGAAATTCCTTGCGACCAATCCCCTTACCTTACGGCATCTGCAAGCCCAGCATAGCAACATACAAATCCTCACCCATTATTTCTGGAAGCCAGGGCAACCGCTACAGAAGAACATAGAAGGCATGAGACTTTCTCTCCTCCATCAAGTGCTTCACAAGAACCGCGGTCTCGCCCAGCGGCTATGGACCGAACAGTCGAATGTTCAAGATAAGCGAGATCGTGGAGACTGGGATGTGAATGAGCTAAAGAAGGCTCTCTGCTGGGCAATCAAATTTTCAGGAAACACTTTCTGCATCTTCCTCGATGGGCTGGACGAGGCTAAGGAATTCGAGGACTTACCGTGGGGTGACTATCAGAATACTCAGGTTATCTATGACTTACTCAGTCTCGGCAATATTAAGCTATGTGCATCAAGTAGGGAAGAGAATCCTTTCAGTAGGTTTTTCACAGGTCAACCCCGCCTAAGAACCCATCAGCTTAACGAGAACGATATCTATCATTTTGCGAAGAATAGGCTAGAAGCATCTGGTATAAGCTCCGGTGATCGATCTCGACTTCTAGCAACAGTTGTAGAGAAAGCAAACGGTGTATTTCTTTGGGTAGTCTTGGCCGTCAAGAGCCTCAATCAGGCAATACGTTCAGGTGGCGCCAACGAATTTGAGGAACGACTCGCACAGACGCCATCAGATTTACACAACCTGTTGGTCGATATGTGGGAGCGCCCAGGAGATGATGCCAAATTATCAACTTTCAGAGTCGATGCTTCTCGCTTCTTTAGTCTGGCTATTGCAGCAACGAAGATCGAAAAGGAAAGTTGTATTTATGAGGAAAATGCTGAAATACCACCTCTCAATTCGATGCGCTCCTTACTCGTCATGACTACAGCCCTGGGGGACAAACCACTCACATCGATATGGAGTGAAGGCCGGGAAATCCGGCCAGAAGACCTTCGAGCTAGGTGTGCAAGGGTAGAAGCTCGATTGCAGTTGGTTTCCCGAGGTCTCCTTGAAGTAACGACACGCGAAGATGGGGACTTTTATCATTGGGCTGGAAACGAAGCCCTTTGGAACTATGCCTTGAAAAGGGTCGAATTCATACACAGATGTGCGTTCGACTTCATTACCGACACACAATTTGGACGTGAATGTCTTGCACTTTGTCACCGGTCATCAATTGAGCAAGCCGAAAGGTTACTTGCCGGCCACCTAGTCAAATCCCGCTTTCTATGCCACAAGTCATTACGATACAAATTCAGCATAAATCGCGAAGAGACAGTCATGGGTTTCTATTCAAACACCCACCAGCTAGCCCCAGCCTTGGATATTACCCTTAACTGGTCCGAGAGCAACATGTCTTTCCGCAATAGCATGATTGAGAAATTGAAGGACTGGCAGGAATGTGGCTTGTTTTGCGACCACTTATATTGGAGCTATCCGATCTTTCCCAAAGTTCCTTCCAACCCGAGAGAATTGGAGTTTCTTGAAAATGTCGTCAGGGTAGATATTTCGGACACAGTCCTTCTCGATTTGGTAGACCAATTGTCTATTGTTCGTCTGGCAGATGCTATTCCTGTTCTGCTTTGCGCATTGGTGGATCCCAATGGGTTTATAGCAGAGTCATGCTTGAGGTTTGTTGACTACATCCTAACCCGCCTACAAAGTGCGACTGGCGAAGGGTGGCAAGACTCTCCCTTAAAATTTCAACATGACTTGAGAAATACAGCGCGTCTGCTGCATTCATGGTTCGTCATGCAGTGCCTTCATCGTGTACACCTCGAATGGCGCGACGACGGACATAAAATCACAGATCTACTACGCCGCTTTAGCCACACTCTATCTTCAACGAACGATTGGCAGTGCCCGTTGATTTTGGAATTTGGGGTTCGTGATGATTCAGGCTTTCTTCCACTAAGCAGCGAAGGGTATAACTTTTCATTTCGACAATATACCCTGGCTATTGGCAATTTCGTTACTGCTTACCGCTTACTTGGTCAACTCTTACCAGATCGGGTAGGTTGTGCTCTACACATCCAACCTCCGCAAGACGCCAAAGAACGATTTGAGATAGTTCTCATAAGAGATAATAAAGATCCTCTAGGCAGTGACATAGAGTTTTTTTCACCTGCAACAGAGTATCATCGGGATATTGCCAAGTGTATAAAAGAGAGCCTATCAGAACACGATGACCGGGTTAGAGAGCAAGGGTGGTCTGCCCTGTTGCAAAAGATTAATACGGGCTTGGAATGTATAGGTAAGGATATAGCGGGATATTGTATTAAGGAGGTTAACAAGCGAGGCTTGCAGTTGATACATCCATGGGTAAATGCTGTCATAGTTAATTGAAATACCGTAGCATTGGACTTCACTTGAATATATCAGTCGCTAGTTATGGCCATCTCCAAGACCGTAGCATGGCCTCCAGCGGATAACATCGGAATTTTGAATAGTTTTTCATTGAGTATCCCCTGCAAACTTCAACATATTTTGAACAGGCATACAAACCAATTGATTATAGTGTGGTATTTAATAGTTATTACGGTAATGATGAGCTACGCCCTTGGAGACTTTTCATGGTCATGATTCATTCATTCCGGGCACCAAGGAGGGCTGCCATGATTGCGAGCAAGGATGGTATCTGTCGGTCAAACTGCGCATAATGCACAGGCTGCCAAAGGGCTGAAATTGTATACGCAGCCAAGACTTCTGTTCCTTTCGATTCATATCGACAAAGAATGTTGCCTGATCGCGTGATCTAACTATAGCTCGCTCAAGTGAGGGGTAGAGTATCACCGTCATATGTTCTGTTTGTTGACCCTGCAAATTATGGACTATTTCGCGTTTTCGCTGCAAGGCCGCAGAATCACAAGCTGCAGACTATATTAAACTCCGGGTCAATGATTCTCATAGAGCAAATCTGCCCCGACATCAATCTTAATTATACAGCCAAGACTAAGTCTCGTTCTTCCATGGACTGGCCTGGAGATGACACGAGACTCGCGAATGTAAAATGAAGCCGCAAAAGCAAACTAGCCAAAAAGTCCACCAAGTTTTACCTGAGCTATCCTAAATTACTCTAGAATACTCTAAATTTATGCAAATATTATAGTCACTTAGGATAAGTGTCACGAGTTTTCCATCACCTGCAAGACTGTTTATACTTCAATGATCCAACAACAATCCAAGTGAGGGGTAGACCATCACAATCAATAACGATATTTACCCTGCACTTCCTCCTAATTCCCCTCTGTAATTGGCTCACTCCAAGCCCAACTTTAAATTCAAGGATCGTCACCTTATCATCAATCATCCTAACAATAACCTTCCTTCCTTATCTTCTCACGAACTTTTGTCGCTCTCCCAAGAAACCAAGTCTTGGCCAACGCAACATAACACGGGGAACTTTGTAAAAATGGTCCAAAGCGGCAGGTCTGACATCCCTGTACGATTCCACATCTAAACCGCTGCGGGAAGGCGCCTATCTTACTAGCCTTGTCGATCCCCGGTATAAGCTTAATCTCGTCCCGGAAGTTAATCCACTATAAGAACGCCGTGTAACGCGCTGAGTTCTTTTTCTTGTTCTTTTCTCCTCAAGGTTCTCTTCTGCAACCTCAAATCAGTCGTTCATCATGGTCGCGAAATTACTGGCCACTCTTTTGGCGCTCGCCCCGTTTGGTTTGGCGATTGATCCCCCTAGACAGCCGCATCAACCTGTTGGTGAGGGGGATCGCCTACTTACCTTTAATGAGACGAGTCCAAGCGCCAAATTGAGACCTACTACTATGAGTGTAGAATGGTCGTCCGCTGGACAAGACGGAAACTACATTGTTCTTAGCGACGACGGCGATCTTGTTCTTGAAGACATCGTCAGCGAAAAGACAACAAAGTTCGTCACAGCCGACAAACTCCCCAAGGATCTGCACGAGTATTGGATCAGCGGCGATGCCAAGCGCGTTCTCATCGCGTCAAACTACACCAAGCAATACCGATACTCGTATTTTGCTGATTACTTCATTCTTGATGTTGAGTCCGGCGAGAGTGAGCCTCTTGTAAAGGATCAAGTTGGCGATATTCAGTATGCGCAGTTTGCACCTAGTGGAGAGGCTGTTGCGTTCGTGCGGGGCAACAATCTCTTCATCCGTGATGCGGAGGGCAAGGTTGATCAGATTACGACTGATGGTGGACCGGATATGTTTCACGGTGTGCCTGATTGGGTGTATGAGGAGGAGATTTATGGTGGTCGCTCGGCGTTTTGGTGGTCGCCTGATGCCAAGTTCCTTGCGTTCTTGAGCTTCAATGAGACTGGCGTTGGGACTTTTACTATTCCTTACTACATGGATAACCAGAAGCTTGCGCCTACATACCCTCGTGAGCTGGACCTTCGGTACCCCAAGGTCGGATCCAAGAACCCTACTGTCGAGCTTAATATTCTTGATCTTTCGGATCGCGAGTACAAGCCTGTTCCTGTTGATGCTTTCGAGCCGGAGGAGCTCATCATTGGAGAAGTTGCGTGGGTCACCAAGGATCACAGCTCTCTCATCTATCGCGCCTTCAACCGTGTTCAAGACCATGATGCTCATGTTGTCGTGAACCCTGAGACGCTCAAGTCAAAGGTCGTTCGGGAGCGAGATGGAAGCGATGGATGGCTTGAGCATACCCTTTCCATCTCCTTCGTTGGTCCTTTGAGTTCCAAAAAGAAGGATGCTTACTACGTTGATGTTTCAGACGAGGATGGCTGGAACCACATTTACTTGTATCCTGTCAACGGCGGAAAAGCTATTCAGCTTACTTCTGGCAAGTGGGAGGTTTCTACTATTCTCAACATCGACACTGCTAAGAAGCTCGTTTACTTCCAAGCTTCGAAGCGACACTCTACCGAGCGACATGTCTACAAGGTCTCGTGGGAGACTAAGAAGATCACTCCTCTCGTTGATGACAAGACCCCCGGTTACTGGTCTGCATCGTTTTCTTCCAGCGGTGGTTACTATATTCTTCACTACCAGGGCCCCGACGTTCCGTACCAGGAGCTTTACACTACCAACACTACCAGCAAGCCCGTTCGTACTTTGGTCGACAACAAGGCTTTCTACAAGAACATTACTCAGTACAGCATGCCCAACATCACGTACTTTGAACTCAAGCACCCTGATGGTTACAGCCTGAACGTCATGCAGCAACTCCCCGTCAACTTCGACCCTGCTAAGAAGTATCCCGTTCTTTTCACTCCCTACGGCGGACCCAACTCTCAGCGCGTCGCCAAGTCTTTCCAGTCTCTGGGATGGAAGTCCTACATCTCATCTGATCCTGAACTTCAGTACATTGTCTACACCGTCGATAACCGCGGAACCGCCATGCAAGGTCGCAAGTACCGCTCGCTTGTTACATCTCAGCTCGGAAAGCTCGAGCCTCTTGATCAGATCTGGGCTGCAGAACAGCTCATTAAGAGATACAGTTTCATCAACGCTGATAAGATCGGAATGTGGGGATGGTCGTATGGCGGATATCTCACAGCCAAGACCGTTGAAGCAGACTCGGGCGTCTTCAGCTTTGGTCTCATCACAGCTCCTGTGTCGGACTGGCGCTTCTACGACTCCATGTACACAGAGCGCTACATGAAGACTCTCGATGAGAACAAAGATGGATATCTCGAGACAGCCGTGCACAAAGTCGATGGTTTCAAGAACATCGCCGGCAGTTTCAGTATTCTTCACGGCACTGGTGACGACAACGTTCACTACCAACATGCCGCTGCTATGATTGATCTTCTTGTTAGTGCGGGCGTGTCACCTGAGAAGATGAAGATGTTTGCGTTCACGGATAGTGATCACAGTATTGTGTACAATGGCGCTTCGCCTTGGATCTATAAGTATCTTACTGCGAGGTTGTATGATGAGGTTAAGAGACAGCCCAAGGCTAATGCGTTGACTCATCAGTGGAATAAGAGACGGGTGGAGATTGTGGCATAAGTGCCTTTGCTCCTTGGGTAGATTGATAGAAGAATAGAAAGTCTATGCAGTGCAAGAATTACTGATCTACGGATGTGAAACCCAGTCGCGTAATTATCTATGCACTCAAAGGACTTTGAAAGTATTAGGTTACTTATGGTCGCATCATCATAAGCTTTAGAGTCCTTATGATGATCTCTTCTTAAACTTTAGGATCCTTAGAATGAAGGTTAGTCCTAAGGTTATGCCCAAATCAGACATTCTTCTCTTTATCGCCGACCGTTTGCTTTTCCCGTCTGTAACCCACCGTGTAATTCACCATGTTGATGCTGCCTACTATTGCGCCTGCCTTGGCGGACTTTGTCTACGATAAGGATATCAGCTTTACCCCGTTCACTGAACCAGATGAGATTCCCTGTTTTAGGTGCCTCATGGCTATCCATCGCAATGCGCGTCTGCTCTGCGTCGCCAAAGACTCGGCAAAACACATTTGTCTTTGCTGCCAGAACTCAAGAAAGAAATGCGTGTCTGTAAGTTATCGTTATTTATTTATTAGTCTTGACTTTGATCTGACCTTTATCGGAGATCCCTCGCGAAATCCTCGGCGCCGCCCAATTCTACTGGAACCACGTCTCTCGACTCCAAACCCTCGCTGCCACCCCCGAATCTCCCGATACCAGACAAGTCTGGCGCCTTTCGTCCGTCCTCGAAGACTGGGCCTCGGCTTAGCGAGCCGTCGCCGAACAAATCTCAGGCCCGCTCAAGTTGTCGAGGGACGATCCTGACGTTGCTTTGACCATCCAGACTCAAGACTCTGCGGCGAACCGCGAGTTGCTCTCCTTGCAACTCCTCCAGTTTGTAAGTACAGTGATTGCTTAGCATTCATTCGCCCTTGATACTCCTTAGGCTGGTGCCAATTTTTCCCCTAAGGAAATGCAGGCTCGAGTTGCGGCCGCGACGCCATTATACGCTCGCGATGACTCGAAGGCTGTCCGTCTGCGCAAGGCGCTCCATCGTCTCCCCAATGCCGACAAGACACCCTATGGACCTGATGATGGGGACCTCGAGGATTTACCCCTGGAGCTTCATGACACCCTCATCGACCAGATGAATGAAGCCCGCGACAGTGGGTGTACTGCTCCTGTCTGCCCCCCTGTGTTTGTCGGAATGGTACCCGTCAAGCGAGGGCCTTCCCAGGCCACACCGCGTAAGCGCAAGGCCTAGGATTGAGTTGTCTCCGCGGGGTTTATTGTTTTGCTATTCGCGCCCGTTGGGCAACTTTCTTCATCTACTCCGCTGGTTTGGCGATGGCTCGCCTCGGTTCGGTGATTCTGGGCAGCTTTTGTAATTCCTTAACTTTCTTAATGTTATTTCCTGCCTTCTGGCATTTTCCCTTCAATCCATTATCTAAATTGTCTTTATTCATATATTAAGCTATGCGAAAAAGGTACGGCTTTACTCTTACATCTTAGCTACGATCTATCGCGGTAGGACGATCGACATCAGTGTCGGGATTCCCGCTCTCAGTTGCAGTGTCACCACTGACAATCCAGACTTATCGTGCTTCTCCCAAGCTCTCCATTTCTGTTTCTGATTCACCATCGAGACTCTCCCCACCGTAGCTATCATAAGGCACAGGTTCCTCAACATTCCTTCTCCAAAGGATCCATTTGTGCACAAAGTAAGGAAGCTGTTCATGCCATACCCACATCACCAGTTGGATCTTTGGGCGCTCATAGACCGTTTCAAGGTCTTCCAGACTACGGCTGCTCGTCTCTTCAATCAAGAAGAGGACAAGGATGAATGCGATGACATTGAGGACGGAGAAAACTCCCAGTGTTCCTCTTGCATGAAAGGCATCATAGATTTCTGGCAATAAGATGGAGAGAAGACCAGCGAAGAAGAGGTTCATAGTAATGGCGACAGAGGCCCCCTGGATCATGTTAGGGTAGGATGATGGTGGATCTGGGTCAACTTACTGCTTCACGATGAGATGATGGGAAACTTAGTCAAGTTAGTGTTTCTGTAGATCTTGTTGTCAAAGGTAGGGGTACTTACCTCTCAGAAGCCAAAGTAAATGGGATCGGTCCTGAACCCTCGTCAGCTATGTTTCTGGTCCATGGGTACTGGTTACCCACCTAGGCCAGGGGCATAAGCAGCCACGAAACCTGTATCAAGTCAGAACAGCCCCCTCATACCAGCTGCGAGAACTCACAGTATACGAAGACCGTTCCCACGATGTCTCGAGCCTCTATACCCTTTGAGAAATTGTCGTTGTACGCAATAGCTGCCGCCATGAGAAACAGGCTCATCAACGGTAGTGTGAAGAGTAGCCATCGCCTGCGGCCAAGCGTGTCGATAGATCTTGCGGCAGTTAGTTTATTATAAGCTAGAACCAAGCAGCTACTAACCTCATAGCAAGTAGTCCGAATAGGAAATTTACACCACCTGTACCGTAGAGTCAGTGTCAGACACGAGGTCATACGAGTGGAGACCCTTGAAGCACGTACCAAATCCGACGCTATATGCTAGAGTTGCCTTGAGGTTGCCGTATGCCCCACTGAACATCTTGTTCGAGTAGAATGCGAAGACGTTGACTAAAGGTGTCAGTACATCTTATCAAAAAGGCCTTTGAACGTACCTCCGCATAGCTGCTGGGCCAGGGAGACTATGCAGGTACTGTATACCGCATTTCTCAAGAATCTTGCCTGGAAAAGGGTCGAGTACTGCAGCTTTGATAGGTTCAAGGATGCTACAACTCGTCCCATATATGTGAGTCCGCTGTGCTTAATCCTCTCTATGCTTGTCTGGTCCAGCTCCGTCCTCTGGGGACGGTTGGGCCACCATATAAGGATGAGATCACGCAAAGCGAGGAGCTAATCAGATCTAGTAAGCATGAATGAAGTCAAGCAATGGGCTGAGGACTTACACGATGAGATCTGATCTTGAGTAGAATCTGGAAAGTTCGATCGATGCTGTAACCGGGAGTGTCGGAGCGCATGTAGTATCGTGGACTCTCATAGCACATGGCCACGGCGATGAGTAAGAAGATTGCCGGAACAGCTGGAGCACCAAGGATAAGGCGAAGAGCCAGCCGGGATCTATTGTCTCTGTCTTGTTCAAGGTATCCCGTGGCGTCGGCTATTGCCATGTTGATTACGGACCCAATGAGGATACCACATGCAACCCTGGAGGTATTAGAGATGGTGTTTCAATTGAGGAACGCGACATACCAGAGCTGCCAGGCTAGTACGATAGATCCTCTCCAGAATCTGACGGCTGTCTCAGAGGCAAGAACGGGTGCACTGACAGCCTTGATACCCATTGCTACAGAGATTAGACACCTATTCAAAGACAACTGGCCTCTGGGCACAGCATGGAATAGATACGTACCGACGCCAGCAATGATCCTGACCAAAAGGAGTTCCAACCATGTCTGACAGAATGCAGAACCAATTGAACTAGCAATGATCAAGAACGCGGAAACCGTAAGTGCGCCGCGACGACCGATACAGATGTTGATAGGGAGGGACATGGGCGAACCCAGCAAAGCTGCAGTGAAATACGGCATTGCATTCATGGCCCCGGATGTCCAAGTCTCCTCTCCCTTTGGAAGATGCAGAGGGTTTGACCCATCCATAGCGTAGATGTCGGCCGCGTTGATCGAGGCTTGAACATGTCCCTGAAGGAATGCGGCGAGAGAGACCGTGATGATAATAATCGGCATTCCAGGTTGAGAGAACACATGTTCTCTCTCATTGCGGATACACTTCTTCTCATCCTCGGTGAGCTCGTTCGGCATCGGGTTTTCGGAGGACTCGGCAACGGCGTAGTAGTTGATGTTTTGGGCGATACTGAAGGCGCGTTCGAGTTCGTCGACGCTCACAGTTGGGAGATGCTCTGCTAGACTGGTGAGAGCTTCTCTAATCTCGGTCAGGGACGTGGTGTCGCCTTTCAGTCATGAGTCTCAAATTTGTTACAATCTGCCCATTCAGGTACTTACATAGCACGCTTCGATCACCGCCTCGTTCTTTGATTTGCCTGCGTATCCATTTCTCCCAGTCCTCCTTGAACTTGCAAAGTTTCTCGGAAAGAGAGAACGAGTCCTTTCCGCCGGCCATGTTGAGCGTCGATCAGTCAAAAGTAGTAAACTTGGTATATTCCTCTGTGTGTCCAAAATGTTGGGCGTCGATTAGATAAATGGAAACGTAGCAAGCCTGGTTGAAGACTCATCATGCAACTGCCCAAGGCATACCTCTGAGCAGCACAATTAAATGTATTTAATGCCATTGGCCTGATTTGCCGACGGATTTACAAATGAGGCTCTGCTCTCTCAGCGAACTGCATTGGGAGCCTTACCCCAACAGGCCAAGAAATGGCTGCAGGACTACAGGTTCACCGCCAAGGTCGAAACAATAGACAAACTCTGAATGCGAGAAACTGCATACATAGCATGGTTAATCCCTGAGAGTAAATGAACTCCCTGCGATATGTCACTGAAAATTGACTAAATGCAAGTTATCGCCAATCATATCATGGTGTAAGCGAGCCATCACTGCTAAGGGGGTTGAAAATAAGGCTGGCGACAGTCTGGAGAAATACATGACGTGCAACTTTGCTAATTGAGAATTTAGTTTGTGATACCATAGCAAACTGGCCATCTCGGCGACCCATGGCTGTTAAATGTGCAGCTAGCAACACCACAAAGGCTTAGCTCCTCCGCATCATTGACTCAACAACCTAGCATCAATCCGCCAACCGGGTCCCGAAGCTTGGCTGTTTACGCATTCTCCATTCCTAGTCACATCAATTGAGTCAGACCGATGTTTCATGCTCACGCCACGGGCGGTTGGCGATGTTGCACAGCGTCCACAGCCTGATTTTGCCTCCCAATATCCACATTCCCCAGACCCGAGGCTCCCCGATTGATGATCATGTGGGTATTTCGGCATTTATCCTGTTTCGAAAGGTCTTGGTTTTTGTGGAGGTGGAGAATTTACAGAAAGTACCGATTGGAGTTCTCTTTCATCATCTCATCTCCCCATATTTCTTCATCTGAACCTTGCCTGATTCCCTTTTTCCTTCGTTCCAACCACTCATACACCGGTTTCATTTCCTCTCACTCTAGACGAGAAGAATACTTCCAGATAGGTCGACATGACCCCGATGGAATCCATCGGTGGTGTCATCGCTATTGCACAGGCGATTGTAGGCACATGCAAAGCCATCGACATTTGTGTAACGGCGGTCAAAGACTCACACGAAACTTTGGACCGATGGAACGTCGCGATCAAATCTCTCCAAATCATCTCGCAGCAATTCGAAGCTGTGTTACGAGAAAGAAAGGTCACTCAACCCACGGAAGATTCTCTCGAAGGAACCCACTATGGAGTCATCAGCACACATCTGGAACGATTCAACCGCGACCTTAGGAAGCTTGAAAGCAATATCTCAAACACCAACCTTGCCAATCGAGTTTCGACTTCAAGGGTCTCGTTGAGAAGCAAAGTCAAACTTGCTTTCACAATGGACTGGAGGGAGAACGAGCACCTCTTCAAGTGGATAGATCGCCACGTCACGTTTCTTCAAATCAACAGAGATCTCATACAAGGGTACGTGGCAGATCAATCATGATATATACTTGATATATACTTCTTCTTCGATATTGATAATGTCACAGCGTGAACGACGATAACATGAATGACGTTCAGCGGGCGTTAGGCGCTGGCCACGCCAGTTGGAAACCCGCTCCTACACCTGAAGCCCTTGCTGAACACAGAGTTGAATTGGATGATTGGCTGTCGACTGCAGAGGGCTTCGCCAGACATATTGCCATTCAAAAGTTTGACCCTTCAGATGCGGCTACCCTTACACCAACCGAGGTAGATTGGGACCTAATGCATGACACGACTGATATGACCTCGTCAAGTACAGTGAGTCCCGTTGAACGAGAACTACGCCTTCATGCCACGATGCAACAAGTCGACCATCTGGAAGCTTCCAAGATTCCTGTCATCGCATCTAACGTTCAACTGGAAGTCATTCGACTGTCTGACGAGCTGAACCGAGTGAAAGGACTTACGCCAACCTTTAAAGAGACATTCCGGCTCCAGGAAAGATACGTCAACCTTCTTCTCAGTTCGATCGAGAAGCACCCTGTCTTCGGAGTTAGAGCCGAGGTGTACGTGCGTGAGAACATCATACCCAACCTTGACCAGCGCGACCCGGATCTACGCGACGTATGGTGGAGTGTAGGACGGATGTACTATACCATGGAGGTTTGGGTTCAAGCAACAGACTGGCTCCGACGTGCACTGCTGAATGGCTATACTGAAGTTGATAGAGATGGACATCACGCTGAGATTGAACAGATTTCCAAAATGGTCTGCAAAATCTACGAGAGGGAAGGCCGTCCGCAGTATGCCATTGCTCTTGGAAAATACCTAGAACATCACGTTGGGTATGATCCAACAAAAGTACCTGGCTCTCTCGAAAAGGCTATCGAATGGTGCTCGGAGAAGCGCTTCGAAGTCCACACAGAGGGTGATCAACTGGCATTCACGGCTCAGTACAACGAGAAGGGCAACAGTGTATTGCATGAAGCTGCACTAGATATCAAGGTGAAAGACTCCATCATTCCACTTTTGTTAAAAGACGACCTCCTTACCCTCAAAAACGCGAGTGGGGATACGGCACTTCTCCTAGCAATCGGAAAGTCAAACACTGCAGTAGTCAAAACCCTCCTCAAGACACCGTCACTAGTCCATGTTAGAGATCGAGAAGGCCGCACTCCGCTTCACAGGTGCTGCGATCACAAGACATTGAGTCTACTTCTCGAAGCTCTAAATGGGTCGATGCACCGGTCAAGCCTGACGCGTGCGGATCCAGATAGTCACGACGCTTCATCTCTGATCGACA
Organism: Fusarium oxysporum f. sp. lycopersici 4287; assembly: GCF_000149955.1. NCBI lineage: Eukaryota > Fungi > Ascomycota > Sordariomycetes > Hypocreales > Nectriaceae > Fusarium > Fusarium oxysporum. Next base: position 2,901,773 of record NC_030994.1, on the reverse strand, counting down.
TCAATTCAGCAGATGCATATGGCAAGACACCTCTGTTTATGGCATGTGCGCAGGGCAACTTGAGAATGATGCGGAAGCTCTTCGACGCAGGAGCGCATGTGAATGCCGCAGACAAGACGGGAGTGTGCCCTATACTTGCTTGCTCGGCTAGCACTGGAATATCATTGGCAAGGAGGGAGGAGATGATCCTACGCTTACACGCTAAGGGTGCAGACCCGGATCAGCAGGATATCGATGGAAACACGGCGAGGAAGGAACTCCGAAGACTCTTCTCGTCGAGTAAGGCGGTGAATAAGTTCCTGTCTCTTAACCCTGCAACAGAGTTGGAGAGGTTGGAGAAGAAGGCTAGAGCGGAGAGGAGAGGCAGTGACGCAACTGCGAGCACGACTAGAAGCATGCTTTCATTGGGACGGGTATTTAGTTCAATTAGCTGGGAGACACGGAGTTCGTCGCCGTCAAGTTGACCTTTTGACTCCTATTTGGTGTTTTGTAGGGAAGTCTTGACTTATTTTCAAACCTCTTCCTGGAGAATTGAATTCTTCCCACTCATGAGCTGTCTAGTACATCCACTGAAGTGGGCTTTCTCATATGTTGTCTATAGCAGACCTTCCCCTATCCATCAGATCTAATTATGTGCGTAATTTCGTAGCTAGTGCGACTAATATGTTATTTTCTGACAAGCTTCTTTCCAATGGGTATAAAAGCCTTGCGTGTGACGAGAAAATTTCATTCCGAAATTGAAGACAGTCTAGATTGTTATCGAAGTAACCTAGCTTTCAGTCGCAAGTCCTAGCTACGATCTGCTGTGGTAGGATGATCAATATCAGTGTCGGGAGTCTCAATCTCAGCTGTAGATTCACCAGCCCCAGTAGCAGTGGCATCGGCCTCAGTAGAAGAAGCAGCATCCTCGGTAACAGGATCAGCGACTTCAGTTGCAGAAGCATCAACATCAACCGCCGTCTCCTTCACCTCATGTTCACCATTACTTATCCAGACCGCCTCCCTTTTCTCCAAAAACGCAGCAATACCCTCCTTAGCATCCTCACTCTTGGCATGCAGCGCCATAACTCTAGCCGCAAATTGGGTAGCCTGATCGTATCCATCACCATACGTTTTTCCAAATCCAAACTGCGACCAGTATGCCCATTTTCCTACAGCCTGCTGCTGAGGCGACATTGAAGCTAGCCGCTCAATCACAGCTGCTACACGTTTTTCAAGAGCCTCCTCTGGATCTTCGCCTGGTGAGACTTTGACAACGTCGACGGCGTCTGGGTAGTCTGATGCTTTGATTGGTTCTGCTGTGGCGAGGAGTCGATATGTCGCTGCGGCGGGAAAACGTCGTGAAATTGCTGTTGAGGGACTAGTGCATGGTAATCCGATCTTTGCTCCTGGGAGAGCAAATTGGGTGTCTGGTAGAACAATAGGGAAGTCGGTGCTCATGGCAAGTTGGAATCCAGCAGCTGTCGCAAGCCCTTGTATTGGACAAACAACTGGGACAGGGCTCCTCCGAATGGTCATCATGACATCGGAGCAAAGGTTAAACAGAGTCTTGACATCATCCCGACTCATCTTAGACAGCTCTTTGAGATCATGGCCTGATGAGAAGATAGGCCCTTCGCTTCTAAGGACCAGAACATCAGGTGCACCAACACGTTGTTTCTTCCATTCAGATGCGCTGACGAGCCAGCCCCAACGCTTCCATTGCTTCGAGGTTGGATCTTGTAAGGCCTCTTCGAGCTCTTCGAGGGCGTTAGGGGTGAATTTGGGGAGCAGGCCCATTCGCCTGGTAGGTCGTAACGTGAGGGCGCTGTCGAGCTGGGACTTGAGGTCTTTGAGCACGGGGATGCTGAGGGCGTTGCGCTTGGTGGGGTTTGAGAGACGGATGTAGGCGACTCTTGGGGGGAGTTTTGGGAACGGCATTTTGGTTGAGTTTGTGATATATTCGTGTTTATGTGATGAGAGATGTCGGATTCCGATGATGACTTTGGTGGTTGATGATATGATGTGAGTTTGGTGGCTAACCCCGCACTTTCTGTTGTCCGCTCAACCTCGGGCAGTACATACATAACCGTGATTTAACGAGAATTGAAATGCGGTAGTGACCACCATAGAAACACTGTCAAAAAGAAATCCCCTACATCTCTATTCTTCCTTCTTCTCTCCGTTCTCCTCCTCGTATCTAGGATTTCCTCTTCCTCTCCTCTCCATAATCGCCCTCGACTCCCCTCTCTTCCCCTCCGTAACCTTCATCCCCATAACCCTCTCATAGAACGGAACACTCTTCTCCCAATCGCCCGTAGCAAGCATACTCTTTCTCAAATGAGGCATTGACTCCGAAACTTCATTTACACATTCCATAAGCCATGTGCCTAGTCCTTCGCTGCGGTAGGCGAGGGAGACCCAGACATCGGTTATGTAGAGGACTGTTGTGAAATCTGTGATGCAGCGCGCTATGCCGATGAACTTTGGACCGGAGGGTTTCCTCTTGGTGGGATTACCGGGAGACGGGGGTGGCGAGTCTTGATCTGTGTCGTAGAGCCCGAAGCAGAGGCAATTGCCGAGCATTTCGCGGGTCGCGTCTTCTGGGAGAGGTTTCGCCCAGTAAATTTCGTCGGAGGTGAAGACTTTGATGACCTCATTGACTGGGATCAATGAAGGGTCAGTTGAGATGAGAAACTCGTCTCGTCTCCATGACTTTTGTCGTAGCTGAGAAGCTGCTGTGGCCATTTTGTGAATTTCAAAGGAGGTTGATGATGTTGACTTTGGAGTTGAGAGTTTTAACGGCCTGGCGTGACTTTGATGGATCCGCCTGCCATATCCGTCTGTACTAGCTCTTTGCAGCAAGCTGAAAAGGTACGAGACTCTCCCGAATAATCTTTCAGGATGTTCCAAGGGCGATATTACTCAATAACAACCCCTCTGAGTTGGGTTTTCAAACGCATTTGTTGATGTGAGTGTTCGAGATTTTGGTGAGGACCGCTTTGAATGAGAGGACTGGTGCTCAAAAATACAGAGCCAGGATAGTGTACTTTCACCATTCACCACAAGACAAAGAGAACATAACCATCCATTCTCTCGCGAAACCAGATTCGACAACAGTCTTTAACAGATCGTATCGCGCTTTGAGCATTTAAAACAATCAAACTGCGCAAGATAACATTGCTGAAGTCTTTAGCCTGACTAAGCCCCCAAGGATGAAATTGCGCCATTGTTATCAAGATTGAGCAAGCAGTTGATCAACATCGGAAAACATCTTCCCCTCCATAGCGTGGCATCTCATGCGGAGAAGTCAATCACGACATCGCTATCTCCATTGATATGTCAGCGTATCAAATGTCGCGCATATATATCAACTTGACTATCTTCCTCCAGCCCTCATTTCGAGACAATAACTTGCACCCAAACCTGTAAACTCAGCCAGTATTCAACAAGATGCCATCTGCTATCTCAGAGATTCCCCAGTACTCCTACGTCCCAGAGACAAAGGAAGATCTTGACTGGGCAGACTGTACCTCCCCTCATCCCCTCTTCCCCATATGTATCTGACCCTCCCAGTGGCAAACATTGATCTGTCAAAATATGGTACTCCCGAAGGCAACGCTGAGCTCGCGCAAACGCTCATCGAAGCAATCCGCACCAAAGGTTTTTTCTACGTAACCAAGTTTGACATTACCCAATCTGCCATTGACAGACAATTCGCTCTTGGCAATGCCTTTTATAACCTCCCCATCGAAGAGAAGCTCAAATATGTTCCTGATCTTGATGCGGGAGAGTATAATGGCTACAGACCAGGTGGACGAAGGATCCTGTCGGGTGGTGTGAAGGAGAAGACTGAGGTTTGGAATATGGCTAGTAAGTTGATCTATTGATCAAATGAACTTGCAGTACTGACTTAGTGTAGCCGATAATGGGAAGATCACCCAGCCTGTACCAAAGCTGTTGAAGGATCATATCGATGAGATCACCTCTTTCGCAAAGGTAACCCATTCACCCTCGTTGACCCCAACCATACTGACACTCGACTCAAGGACTTGCACGAGAAAGTCCTCGACCCTCTCTACCATCTCACAGCCCTCGCCCTCCAAATCCCAGAAGATCATCTCGTCAACCTGCACAAATGGGGAACTCACAACGAATCCCACCTTCGCTACATGAAATACGGAAAGTTCTCCCCCGAAGAGATTGAGAAACTCGAAGATGGTCTTTGGTCTCGCGGCCATACTGATCTTGGCTCATATACTCTTCTCTTCCGTCAGCCTGTAGCGGGCCTTCAGATCAAGGATCACAAGACTGGTGATTGGAAGTGGGCTAAGCCGCTTGATGGAAGTTTGACGGTTAATGCTTGTGATGCGTTGAGTTTTCTTACAGGGGGTTATGTTCAGTCTACCATCCATCGAGTACGTCAAACCCTTCTCGCTTGTTTAACAGACTAACAGGTTTAGGTATCTGTTCCTCCTAAGGATCAACGTGACGTAGACCGTCTTGGTCTTTTGTATTTCTCCCGCGCTGAGAACGATCTTGTGCTCAAGACTATTGACTCGCCTCTTTTGAAGCGTGAAGGTTTCACTCAGAATGAGTTTGAGAGGGGAAATCATCCTGTCCCGACCATGGGAGAGTTTACGACGTTGAAGCAGACGTGGCAGCAGTCGCAGAAGAGAGGAATTACGTATGATGAGTTGGAGGGACAGCAGATTCTGCCTGGTTTCCATGGAAGAAGCTTTAAGTAGTTCTGAATACTTCATGGCAGACCAGAAAGGTCCAACTACGAATTACAAATAGCACATTTAGCTCATGATTGATTTGATCTTCATTTCGCCATTAACGAATATATTATTCTGCTCTTGGTGTTAATTACAACTCCAAGCCATGTTCTCTACCGTCTACGAATCTTGTTATCAGCACACGTCGACAACCCATACAAATGTTCATCAGAACCTGTTGACTTAGCCCACTTCGCAACATCACCATCCCTCATCCCATTACTCGACACAGTCTCCACAACAACGCTAGTTTCTGGCGAAATAATCTGCGACACAGCATGCCACGCATTACCAAGTATAGAACTCTTTGTAGAAGCCATGAACATGATAATAGTCATTAACGTAAGAGCCAAGTGCAGGATGACACCCGACAGAATAACGATCAAGCCCGTCCATTTATTCGGGATGAGAACCTGTTTGACGTTGATCGTAGTGACGGACTGCTGCTGGGTGAAATATGGTAGAATATCGTGGAAGATCATCTGGTAGAAACGAAAGAACAGTTCCTGGACCGCTCGTGCTGGATCATCCGTTTCTTGAAGAACACCTTGAAAAAGATGTGAATGCTCAGGGTGCGCAGGCCAATTCGCTACTGTATCGAACCACCCTTGCAAGGCATCGTTGTTGAAGGTCCATCCACCGGAAATACTGTAATCGAAAAGACTGAAATGAATCATTTGGTAGACCCACTCGTCCCACCCAGCAATCCCTGTATCTGCCAAAGATGCTGGCCCTGAGAGTATCTTGAGGTCGAGGATGCCTCTTGCTTCAGTATCAGAGGGCGATACACCTATGCCCAGCTGTTTCAGAAACTCTGTCCCGTTCTTGCCCTGCAGTGTCTTCCACTTCGCAATCGATGTGGGTTCGTATGGTATCGCTCGACCTGTCATGGTGACGTTGTACAGAAGCGGTGTGTTCTGGCTGAGGAAGCAGACGCTCGCTTGGAAGAGTTGAGTCCCGTCCTCACTCGTCGCAGTCGTCCACGGACCTTTGCTCTTCGACTTTGTCATTTGCGTATCATCAGGAATCGTCACATTCAACCACGTGTTTGTATCCTCGTCGTAAATGGGTCTCAGCTTGCTCAGAACATCGCTCGCGTTGAGGAGAAGTACTGGATGAAAGTTGTAAGGATGGCGTGAAAGGGGGTTCTTGAGACTTTCGCTTTTTGGGGCTAAGTGTTTCAGGTTGAAACTGCAGAACGATATTGGCCAGGATGTGGAGTTCGTCTGATCCCATTCGTTGTTGATACGGCACGACAGTGTCGCTGGATAGGAACCGTTGATGCTAGGTCCTGACTCCCAACCAGTCGAGCTGTTGAATTCTGCTTGGAGATAAAGACCTTCCGTAGCATTGTTTCCAGTGTATATATACTCCAGCGTCGCATTGTTGAGGGTTGGTGCAACACATGCTGTCCTCGTGTTGCTGACAATCGTAGTCCCAGAGTAATACTCAAGAGAAGTTCTGTTGTCAACATTGGCCATCGGTATCATGGCTCGATAAACATCTCCAGTGTCTGCCACATCCTTAGGCGCAAGTTTCTGGCTCGAGGGACGCGTCTCGGCAAATCGCCAGTGTGCTGACGGCTTGGACTGCCAGTAGGATACACCAGAGAACACAGCTGTGTCCTTGGATATATCAAACCCAACATAAATTGACTTTGAGACCATTGGTGCAGCGATTGGAAGCGTCTTGAAGTCGAAAAGCAAGATGGTGGACGTGAAAGTCATGGCAAGGCTTAGGAGGAAACTAAAGAGTAAGATGATACAGTGGAAAAGGGTTTTCCTGTTACTTTTTGTAATCAGGAAGATATCCCAAGGACTTGCATCACAACCAAAAGCTCTGGAGATTGACAATCTCGCCAGGTCAGAAAGTCGACAACCGGCGGTTTCAAGGACAATGGCTGCCATAGAAGCAGCAGCGAGACAAGTCTGAAGATCCATCGATACTCGAATTGCGGCGGAACAAAGCGTTGCAACTTGTGCTGCGTAGTTGTCAAAGATGATTTTGTCCCATACTTTGCCTCGGGGCTGTCTGTTTCGAGCTTTTTCGGCGCCCTGCCAGAGATAGACGAGAAGAGCGCATGAGACGAGAATGACGATTGTTCCGAGGATGACGATGGTCATTCCCGTTTTTCCCAGTCTTCTTCGCAAAGGCTGGCGCTGTACTGGTCTTTGAACGAAGCCTGTTGGGGCATTTTGATGCATGAGGTGTTGGCTGGCTTCGAACTCGATGTTTGTTGGAAATGGTGCAGACTTTCCGGTGGTGAAGTAGCCATAGCTAGACGGATCATTGGGGTTTAAAGTTGAATGATACGTTGAAGACCCATCTGATCCCATCTCGTAGACGCCTTGGTGGACTTGGCTATACTGCGCCATGATAACTACCTTCACCTTCAGTCACAGAAAGTCTGATGCAAAATTAACATGGAATGCATGCGTCGGGGGGGTTAGGGACAAGGATATTAACCCGGCTGTTTGCAAGGGCAAACTCAATGGCATGCGTGAGGCTGAATCGACCAGTCTAGCTAACGCCATTTCTTTATTTTAAGCTTATTCTAGTAGTGCAGCCAAGCGCTACTTGCCCCGATAGAGCCTCTGATCTTTTCAGCTGGATCAGCCATTTCTTGGCTCTGGACAAAATTGGGAAGATGGTTACTCCGATTGGGCTATGTCGCGCGTGATCGCGATGGATTTGGTGGTCTGGATCTGTGGTTCGGGGATGATCTCCGTCGCTTACCGGAAGGTTGGACGTCACTGGGGCGAATGTTTCAGCACCAGGTTTTTTGCTAGGTGATGCAGCCATTATGCTTGGGAAACTCTTGTGATGGAATTAATTACAAAGCCTGCGGTTTGCATCTTATAATAATCATGCAAGCATTCTGGTGAGAATTGTAGCTAGGCATGATGATGATCTGGCACGGGAGACCCATTGGCAGGTTAGGATGAACCGGTGATGGTTCTGAGAATTGAGTCAAACACTGGACAGCGTATACTTCGCTCGATCGGTAGCTGACTAAGAGACTCTCGTTATGTCACAAAAAATGCTTATCATATTGGCGCGCCCGAGAGACTCTCTCGCATTGTAAAGCACCACTGATACATCACCTGAAATACAGGGCATTCTACTGTTTTAACCTCAAGAACTGGCCAAGAGCTGAAGAAAAATCGTAGATTGAGCCGGGCTACTCTATTACCGGACAAAAGGGAACGTTGGCCATCCGTGGGTCTTCTGATATTACTTATGTACTGTTCGTCTTTTCTTTTCTCAACTTGACTCAGCTGGAGTGCCCTAGTCCCAATTGATTGGGTCCGCGGAGATGCTTCCCAACAATGAAGTCTCAGACCATTTACATCCATCGAGCTTTGCAGAGATATGACAATTGTAAAGATTTCATCTACAATAAGCCCCTCAAAGCGGTCCACTTGAGTCTAATAGACTTTTTAAATTTCTATAATCTGAAAGCTTTCGTCCAGTATCCCAGCTTTGCCTACGCATTACTCTCCAAACAGCAAGGTGTTATATTCTGATCACAGCGTAAACGAAATTCAAGTATGTTGCAAACTTTTCAAGTGGCTGGCTGAGGCTGAGGGGGTGAGTTCTGGACCGGCCTGCTTATTTGGGCCGACTCTTGTTGGTTGCTGTTGGTTGTTGGTTCCGGTTTTGAGCTCTGATTGGTCTAGTCAAGCGAACTATTGGCGGTGGCTTTCATGCTCCCCTTTCTAATCCGCTCTCGTTTGATGAAACTCCTCCCTATTAAATTCATGATGCTTACCGACGAATCGAGATTTTTTCCTGTATCGGGTAATGGGGTACTTGCATTTGCTTCTGTAAGCGATGTACCAGGGAAAGTCATCGTGGATCCTGGCTTTGGTCCAGAGCTTGGGCTGGTCGTGCGCTTCAGTAAGTTGAATCCTTGAGAAGCTCCACTGATGAAAATCACCCCGGGATCATTAGGCATTAATACGAGAGCTGAACTTGCAGAAAGTAACACTAAATTGGTTCTTAATAATGATAATAGCTGGGCAGTTATTAAGCTCGAGTATTAGATGATTGATTAATGGTCGAACCTTATACCCTAACGGGATAACATAATTACCGTGTTCTTGTACTAATTCTATGTAGTTAATACAGAGAAAAGAATCCTGGTATAGGATGACATTGATCTAGGCGGTGAAGATGAGCTCGACATTGCGACGAGTCATGGAAGTCTGTCTTATGGTGATGTTGTTGCTGGATGTCAACCTTATAGGGCACGCCTTGAAAGTGGAGGGTGCAGTACGTGGGCCTACCAAAACACTGTGACTTTAAATACTCATTATAGTAAAAAAGAACATCTTGGTAGCCTACCTTAAATAAGTCTATTTAGAATACTAAAATAGGTTAAGTACTATATAAGGCTTATTTAAATTAGTTCTGTTATTAAATTAAACTTATATATAGCTTTGCATTTAACAATAGATTTTATTATTTAATATTTTATTTATAATAAATAAGTACAAAATGATCATAAGTATTATATAAATTACTATCTTAGTATGTTAGTTATATTTGGTTAATATTTATTAATCCTTTTATAGCATTTTAAAGGTATACCTTGACCTTAGGATATAGAGGTCCTACTAATCTAACAGCTGTAGATGAAATGTTGCCTAATGCCGGGGCTCGCAAATCTTAGCGTAACCAGGCCCCCTGGCCCTCCCCTAACAGCCCTATTATCCAACCGTAACATGATCAACGTTTGATCAACAGGGTCCAAACCCGACCAGTCGCACTAATGCAGGTACCTCAACCCGCCCCGCCAGCAACACACGATATTTCCAATACTATTGCCAATAGCTCAAACACCATTGACTTCTCAGCCATGCTATTTCGAAAAGCATGGAAGCCACCAACACATAAGCTTAAAATACATGACGATCAAATTTGCTAGGGGCCTGCCATTCGGAAATAGCGTCAGGGTGTAAAGAATCTAGACCTTGGTAGGAGGATGGATATAAAGAGGTTTCTCTCTGTGTTTACTTGGGAATCTTCATCGCGCTTTCACTCTTTCTCGCGCAGTCACTCGTTTATCTGTCATTCGTTTTGCGATGTTGTTTCACAAGGTGTTTCTAGCCGCGGCTGCGGTTGCTACAACCTACGCTGGGCCATGCAAGCCTGTGAGTTCCAGGGCGTCTGTTTCTTCGTCTGCCGACGCCAGCATTCCCTCTTCAACCGTTTCAGTTGAAGTCTCAGATGCGACTCGTACTGCCACTTCCGAGTCTTCTGGTATAGAGGAAGCCACTTCATCTGTGACTATTGGCTCTGAGACCGTCACGTCTGGGGGCTCCACCACGTTGGCTACGCTACTGTCCAACTCTGGATCTGTTTCTGAAGGTCGCTCCACATCTGAAACTGGTTCTCGAAGTAGTGATGTATTGGTCTCCACCAGTGGGATAGAGACTCTTGGACCTTCTACTGATACTGCTGTTACTGGTATCACGACTGGTACTACCGACGTGAATCCAACGACACAACCTACTACCGCGCCTACCACCGATGATACCACCGATGCTACTGCAACTGGTACTACTACGACTGAACTGACGGGGCAGGCCACAATTGACCCTGCCACTCAATCGTCGACTGAGCCAACCACTGAACCTACCGATGGGCCTACTACTGGCACGGCTATGACTGATTCTCACACGACTCTCCCAACGACCGACGACACAACTGGGTCTGCCACGCAGCCAACAACCGATACTATCGAGCCTACCAGTGGTGCCATCACTGACCCTTCAACAACTCAGCATAGCACGACCGAGGGTACAACCACTGAGGCTACAACCGCTGCGCCGTCTTCTACCTCTGAGTTCTGCTATGACAATGCATATGTCATCTCAATGTTGGCCTTTGACCCAGTTGCCTCTCCCTTCTGTGTCAGTTACCTGTCTATGACCACGCATACCATGTAAGTTCCCTACTTCAACAAACCTTAAACTCTCACTCATGACGTTCCGTACAGAACCGATTACGCAACAACCGATCCCACAAACGTGTACCAAGTCGATGTCGCCACCATCACCGCCGACGCTCTCACGCGTATTGAGACTAACTACGATGGCATAACTGCAATCGTGACAGAGTACAAGACGAATACTGAGGTAAGATGCACTGACCATACTTGGAGAGCGTGTACTAACCATTGTGATAGTGGTCAGAGGCAACCGTTACTTCAACGCGATCGATCGAAACAATCACATGCCTTGACACCGCATACTCCTACACTGCCCCAGTTCCTACTTTCGACCGAGGCGGCCCCTATCGAGAGAAGCGTGGCCAGGATGAGATTGAGATTCCTGAGGCGATACCATCTGACTGGACTGAGGCTCAAACCTCTGATATCTGCTCGTGTCTTGATCTCGAAGAACCTACAGCTCATACAACAATCACTGAGACAGTTGAGCCCACGACTTTCATCACAGCTTCTACAGATGTTGTTGCTCCCATTGAAGAATAGTAATTTTCCTACCATTTTTCTTTTTTCCATTTCAGAGCTAATTGTAAACAGTACCAAAGTTATCACTACTACGTCAGTCAGTGTCTTTACTTCAACCGTTACTGAGAAGAAGACCTCGACTGTCACCGCTTGGGTTGTCGAGACTACCTTTGCTGATAACAACGACATTGCCTATCGTCGATTCAACTGCCCTTTCGACGCCAACATCTACGACGATGGTTTCACCACCAATTACTTCAAAGGCAAAACCCCGCTATCGTCAGGCAACACGCAGACCCTCCAATTTAGCACCTGCAGCACTCTCTCCCTCTCCGGCAGTGGAACATTCGATTCTTCTCAAGTAGCACTTCTCTACAACGCATACTTCTACGCCAAAGAGACAGGAATGTATACGTTCTCTGTTCCTGATACAATTGATAACTGGGGTTATCTTTGGGTCAAGGATGCAGCGTATACGTGGAACGTCAACGCCTGGGCTATCCAGGGGACGCGAACGGGACAGAACTCTCAGTTGTGGAAGGGAGGTTCGTATCAGATTCAGTTGAAGAAGGGTGATGCTATCCCGTTTACGTATCTTTGGGCGAATGGAGGTGGTTGCGCTGGAAATGATTTGAGTGTGAGGATGCCAAGTGGGAAGTCTATTCCTGGCATGGCTGGGTCGACTGTCAAGGCTTGCCATCTGAACAAGTTCACTTAGTTTGGTGGTTTTAATTCTTCATCTGTATATTAATTATAATAGGGTTACTTCTGTGCTTACTCACACCTGAATGGCGTCTCTAGAGCTCCAGAATGATTATCATGTATGTAGGTTCAAACCACAATTACCTTACCAAGCCATAGTCCGCGTCATAGCGATGAGGTTGAACGCCAGTCAATCTCGCCTATAATAAAAGACCATCAATCTGGTTTGAGATGATGTCCTCACCGCGTAGTAGAAAGGGACACTAGATTGTTGAGAACTAAAGCTACTATGAGATGATCTTACTTGCCGACTCTGTTGAACCAGTTTTGCCTTCGGCACTATTCCTATGGCTCCAGGCATCCGAAGTTGGTATCCGGTATAGGTTATTAAACAAGAAGCAAAACAAAGACTTGCCATGTCAGCGAGTCAACTAGATTTCCTCACTTAGAACGTCCCTTGTGCCATGTAAAACCTAGCTTTACCAACTGCATCATTACATTTGCTCCAAATTTGACTGGCTCTACCGCTTTTCAATTTCAAACGCATCTGCTGGTCTTGAATCAAGTGGTAGCTAGGTAACCCCTTGCATGTCTCACAACCTGACCACCCTACGCTTGTCGCACCAACCCAGAAACAAACCTCCACATCAAAAGACTGCTCTCTTGCCCAGCAATGCTTCAGCGCTCTGAGGGATGCAACAATCCCTGCATAACAGATACAGGCAATCACTTCAGACTTGTCAGTCCCTTTTTCATGGAGGGTATATACCCCATGCAGCAAGCGAGGATAAGCTGCTCAGCAGGATTGACAACAGCTTAATCTTGATCGCTCTCCGGAGTCACGATGTGGCAAAACCAATCAAGCGCAAAATGATAAAAGTCAATTTCACTAAGAAGACTCAATAAACTACACGGAGTAGAAAGACAAGGCCGCATCCCTGCAATCCCCTCCCTAGTGCTTCCAGAGCTTGAAAGCCTGGTTGACACCACCATGACCGTTGTAGGTCAGGAAAGCTGTGCCATTCGTAGTGTTGCCACCCGACAGATCAAGGTACGTCTCGTCCTTAGCATTGCGGAATCTAAATCCCTCATCAGTTTGTAGTTCATACATAAGATGTTGAGTCACCTACCGGACTTGAGTGCTGTCAGTGACGTTCTCGACTGTTGCGCCCTGAAGATCCCACTGAGCTGCAAGGTCAGAGACATCGCGGTTTCTCTCGCACTTGACAGTCTGTCCGTGTCCTATATCCTTCGTAAGTAATCTGGTCTGTTGTGTAGAGTTGTGTACTTACCAGCTGAAAAGAGGACAAAGCTGTTGCCCGCGTTCTTGATAATGACCCGCGTGTTAGAGCCAGGAACTGAAAAGATCTCCCAGATCTGGTTGGAGTTCCACTTGTGCGATCCATCGGAGCTAACAGAAATTAGTTGTCATCACGATTTGTCGAGGAGGGAAGTACTTACATAGCATGAACAGGAGGGTTCTGGCCACCTGCGCCGTTGAGGTCGAAGAAGACATTCTTGTTGCCGCTTGAGCTCTCACTTCGAATGTTACACTTGAAGCGGAGCTTAGGCTCAGGGGCAGCAGTAGGAGCAGGAGTAACATGACCCTCATGCATATGAGTCCTCAGCTCCTTCGCCTTCTCATTCATTTCCGTCTGCAGCTTGCCAAACGCATCTGTCTTGACCTGGATGATCTTGTTGAGCCTGATGATCTCATCACCATTCTCGCTGATTGTCACGCTCCTTTCCTTGGCAAGCGCTTCGAGGTCCTTGACATCTTCCTGTGCCTGTTCGAGCTGGCACTGGAGATCGTTCTTGGCCTTCTCCAGCTTTTCGATGGTCTCGTCCTTCTGCTTGTTCTCACCTCGGAGTCTACCGCCTTCTCGCTTCTCAACTTCGAGTTGGGCTTCGAGGGTGGCGATGCGAGCGGTGAGATCAATGATTTTGGCGGCTTCAACCTGGAGACGAGCCTCGGCGGCTCTAAGATCAGTCGTCGTCTGGTCAAGCTTCTTCTGCACCTCGGCCTTGGAAGCTCGCTCGTATTCAAGCTGAGAAACTAGTCGGTCAATCGTCTTGTGGTCTTCATCATCGTGCTTCTTGCCATTCGCGAGGTCTTCATCTCTCTTCTTGAGATCGGCAGCATGAGCTGCTCGAGTGTCGGCGAGTCTCTTGGTCAGATCAGCGGTCTTGGCTTTCTCGACATTGAGATCATCAATTAGCTTCTTGATCTCCTTCCTGAGCTCGCTGTTCTCCGTGGTAGCGGCATTGAGCTGTTCGCCTCGAGCATGGAAGTCGGCATCGAGTGCTTTGAATCGCTGCGGTCGTTAGCCAATGTTAGTTCAAGTCAATAGAGGTTACTTACATCCTCAGCGTACTTGGCGAGGTAACCAGCCTGATCGGCAAAGGCGATGGTATGTCGCAGAGTGTCAATGAGGTTCTTGGGGAAAGGAAGGGGTCCTAGAATGCGAGGGAGAGACGGCTGAGGTTGGGGAAGGCGGACTTCGACCTCGGTCTTCTCCGAAGGAGAATACTCTGGGGGGTTCCAGTCACTGAATGGTGGTTAGTATTGAAATGAGCCTGTGACCTCGGACTTACTGTGAGTGGCGATCAATCAAAGCGGAGAGATTGTACTCGCCAAGATCCTGGTTGGCCTCAGGTCCTTTCATGTGGACAGCAAGCTTCTCCGTAGTCTCGTCCCAAGTACACGTAATATCGTAGTACGAATGGTAAGAGAACTTGACGCCTTTTCCGGCACCAGACAGCATCTTTTGGGACTCGGCGCGGAAGGACGGGGACTTTTCAGTACCAGTGTCATCATGAGTCCACTGCCAAAGCGAAAGAACAGGCTTTCCATCACCGAATCCCTCGGGGACGATGAAAATACTCATCTCGTCACTAGCATACTTGGACCAAGAAATTTTACCAGTCCAGATCCTTGCAGCTCCAGTGGCCTCCTCGCCCTTAGACTGCCAGATACGCTTGAACGGCATGTTGCTCTTAGCGCCAGCGGGGTTTGACATGACAACGTCGAGTTTGCCGTAGACGTCGTGGGAGGTGATCTCCCAGCTGTAGTAGGAAGCCTTGGCGATGAAGGTGTCATCGCCGCTGGGAGTCTTGGAGACCTTCTCGATGGCGGACTTTTGGAAGAAGTTGGCCTTCTTGGTGCCCTGAGCATCTTTTGTCCATTGGGAAAAGAGATAGGCGGTGTCGCCAACGCGGACTGGACCGTCAGGCAGGATTATAACGAAGGTCTCGTTATCGCCGTAGGGCTTCCAGTCGAGACGGCCTTCGTAGACGAACATTGTGATGAGTGAGAAGATAAGGTTGTCAGAAAAGGGTAGACGATGAATCGATAGAATTGAAGAGTTGTTGATGATGAGAATGATGGTAGCTGCAAGTAGAGCAACTATATATAGTCAAACCTCGAACTTTGGCTTCACGTAAAATGTTTAGTGAAGTCTTCGAACTGAGTTCAGAGGTCCATGGATTCCACATTCCGACCCATATCCGTTCCCTCTGGAATTCACTTCAATAATTCTCTGCATGTCTTTGCCTATCACCAGCTAAGAAGTTCTGTGGCTACATGAGGACACGATAACTGCAAACTTACAACCTTGTCCAGCAAATGGAGTCCAACTAGTATCACATTGAGTACATTTCAAAGCATGCATGTTCTGTGATATTAGACGCCTTGCCGTTGTTCAGGGATAATGAAATCGTGACTAAGACTCAAAGGAGAGTCCCCGCCGGAACATGGCTCACGAGTATCGCACCATTGGAATTTCAGGTGATGCGCTCTGATATTCGTGGCGCCGACTCGGCAATCACATGATTCGCCTCCGAACGGGACATAGAAACGCTTTGATGATATAGATGGATCTAGGCCATGCATGTCGCTCCAGGCCGATCCCTGGGGTTCCGAACGAGGGAAATTCATGGGGAAGTGGAGAGCTGATGGTTTTTGTTTCGGGCTGGCTGAGCTGAGACGTACAGAAAGGAATGGATCTATCGAATGCGTGGTTAGCGCTGTGGCTTGCAGGCGACTGTGCATAGCCGTGTCTGAAAAGGGCAGCATCGTTCCTGGGCATCATGAATACACCGAGTTCATTTCTGCATTTGATAGTTTCATGCAAGCTGCAGGCCTTGGTTTCGTGGCATTGAAAGGTTTCTGAGAAAGAACAGCCAAGTGTTGAAGGAAGGGGAAATGCAAATCAGAACTAACGAGGTCTGGCTAGCTTAGATACACGACTCAACCTATGTCTATAGGCTGGTAATAAAAAATTGATAATAGTGATAATATATTGATCCGTGACCTGAAGGCCACGATGAACTTACAAAGCGACGCAGGCCATTTTGTCCTTTATAAAGCAAACCTGCACGGCTCTATTGAACATCTCTCCATTCCAGAGTAGCATTTCTGCCAGTATCAGTTACGGTGGATTTAAACTCCCGGGCTATGTTGGAAGATCCTTGGTGTTTTAGATACTGAGCAGGTTGAAAGGTTCTTCAGAAATGGCTGGTTATTTATTGATCCCTGTCGCAGGAAGCTGTTGGATGTTTCATTCTCGCAAAGCCAGAACATAAGAGAATTGTCTATTTGACCCAAACGCCATTTTTGTCTAATTTATCAAACCCAAGTCTATCCCAACCTTGAACAAAAGAAACCCTCCCAAGTAATCAAGCAGCCTGAGCAACAGCATACCCAACCCTCTCTCCAACCTCCATCTTGCCCTCACTCTCATGCCTCTCCCTCTCCTTGACCTCAGCCATCCTATTCAAGAAGCTCAAATACGTCTGCCACCCCACCGCCACAACACCATGGAACAATGGCCTCCACCCAATCGACAAAAACGAGAAACTAAACGCCGTGACCATGGGCCATAATTTGCAGGAGTTGATAATACTGGTTGGCACGGTGTCTTTGACGCGCTCGATTGTCCCGGGGATGTCGCAACCGGACAGCAGGGCTTGGGCGCCGAAGAAATATGTGTTGAAGATTGGCGTGAAGACGACTTGGCCGACGGTTACTTTTGTGGCGAGGGAGAGAAGACGGGAGGAGTAGTTGAAGTTGTGGGAGAGAAACATGAACCTGGACAGAATATTAATATCAAACTGTAAAGTTGCTCACCCTCGGCCTCACTCATACTCTCACTATAACTAGGAAAAAGAAAGACTCACCACTTATAATTCGGTATAGCAGCAACACACCCAATAACCGCATTCCTCAACGTCCTAACAGGATCATACTCATTGCCACTAACATACTGCGCACTCAGATCCCCTGCGATGTAAATCACCACCGCGGTGGCAACCTGTGTTTTATACGGACTCTTATTCTGCGCACGCGCATAAGCCTGAACAGCTGTTGTCAAAGGTCCGAGGCGCTGCCATAGAGGCAGGGGGGCGACGGTGGCGGGCACTGGGACGGGGTCTTTTTTAGGGGGCGAGGTTTGGAAGCGCCGTTGGAGGTGGCGGAGGGGATGTTTGAATGCTGGGCGGAGGATGAGTATTGTCATTATGTGTGAGTAAGGGTATATGTGACGGTGATGTGTAAGTGAGAGAGTCTGGGGTTGTATAAGTATGGGGAGTGAAAGGGATGCGAGATTATTGAGATGAGATTGGATCTTGATAAGCGGTTTCGAACGGCCGAACTCGGACGGTAATTCCGAATGAGAAAAAAAAATATGAGTGATTGATTAGATTGGTTGGTGTGGAGATCGGTATTCATCGGCTATCGAATCGGTACTTACTCAGAAAGGCAAGTCATCACGGCCACCCGCCCTCACTGACAACCTCAACCTCAATATGAATATGAATTAAATAATAATATGCTAAACAAAGGAAAATGCCAGTGAATGTCCATCCAAACTCCTATTCCCATGCCATGTTTAGAAAAACTCCTCCTCTTCCTCATCCAACAACCCCATCCCACTATCCCTCCCCCTCAACCTCTTACTCACCCTCCTCATACCCCCCTGCCTCTGCACAACCTCTGACTCTTCTTTTCTCGGCGTCAAAAACTCCTGACTCATCTTGACCACCCTCTCCAGCTCCTCCTTCATCGCATCGATAACCTCCTTCGCCTTAACCCTCTCCTCATCAACTTCCCTCCTCAAGCCACCGTTCTCAACTCGTAGTCCACAGATTTTATCATGTGCAGAGCGGAGAGATTCATTCAGCTTGTCGATCTCACTTCGATATTTTGTAACGCTTGCATCGCGCGCTGCGAGTGCTGAGCCGTGCTTTTTGTTGAGTTCGGAGATGGTTTGTGTGTTGGTGGTTTGAAGGCTGAGGATTTGGGCTTGAAGATCGGAAGAGCGGGAGAGGGCGGATGAGAGTTTGCTTTCGAGGGAGGCGATGGTGTCTTCTTTGCGGGTGAGGATCTTGTGCTTGACTTCTAGTTGCACAGCGTATTCATCGTGTGCATCATGAGCTTCACGCTCCATTCGTTGAACGAGATCTTCCAGCTCTGAAATGTCGCGGATATACCCGTCAACAGCACCCTTGAGCCTCTGATTCGCAACCTCGAGCTCCCGTATCCTCGCAATCTTGTCACTGATGAGTTTCTCAGCCTTTCCCATCTCTGCTTTTAAACCATCCATGACTGTAACTCTTGCATCGAGTTGCTTCCGTAGAGAGAGCTCAATCTCGTGATACTCATCTATAGCATCCTCATCTTCCTTTGCGCGCTTCGCCATGTCGCGCAGGCGCGTGAGCATGAGATCTAAGACTTCTGCACCGTGGGAGGATAGGGGGAGGGTGATTTCGCCGGGAGTTAGGTACTCAAGTTCTAAGCGGGCAGCGCGGAAGTTGGTGATGAGGGTTGTTATCATTTCGCTGGCGTCGGAGCCGGTGAAGCCGAGTTTTGTGATGGAGGATGTGAGGGTTTGCAGGGCGTGTGTTCTGTCGGACATTGTTTGGAGCATAGCGTCAATCTGTGCCTCGAGACCTGATTGATCCCTGGGTGTAAAGTCTGACAACTTGTTGCTCAGGCGTCCACTGAGAGTCTTGTAAGACTCGAGAGTGTCTGTCAACTTTGTCACCTCCAACTGAAGCGACGAAACTTCCTCCTCTAACTGCAGCTGCTTGGGATCCGGCAAACAAGCCTGAACACCAACCATAGCCGTTGTCTCAACCGGCTCAAAGATCGGTGTTCCAGGTACAGTAGGACTCGTAGCAGGCGGCGTCATAAACGAAGTACGCGCTCTCGAAGGCGTACTGCAAATGAACTGCGCCATAGTCTCATCCCCAAACTGATCCTCATCGGGCGTCATGTCCATGAAATCCTGAGAAAACTTCTCCCTCGCTGCAAGGGTCCAGTTATACCCTCTACTCTGATCCATAGCGCGGCCTGATCTCTTGGACAGTTCATCTTGAAGATCTTGGATCTGTTTCTCAAGATCCCAAATCCGATCTGTGTCGATGACAATAGTCGCATTCTGCAATTCGTAGATTTCGCGATCACGCGCTTTTAGTTCATTTCTCAACTTCTCAATTTCCTCTTTTGCTTCTTGATTCCGACGGCGCTTTTCTTGTTGAATTGTGTTCATCTCCTCGCTCAGACCATTGCGACGAATTCTTCGCTGGACGCGACCGTCGAGGACTTGTCGCAGTGGCAAAAAAGTGACTTCACCGCTTTCAGGGAGCGCTGGACTTGAGCGGATTGTGCTGGGGGTTGTTTGGATAGGTAGGGATGAGTGACGCCGGCGTTTGGGTGTTGCGACTGTGAAGCGATTGACCATGGGGGTTAATCCGGATGAAGAGGCGCCTGGGTCGGAGAAGCGGACTCGTCGGTTGGCGCCTCGCTTGGGGGTCTTGGAGGGCATAGGAGATGAGGGCATGTCTGGCTCTGGCTTGATGCTGCTGCGACGGGAGCGTCTTATTGCGATGGGGAGATGAATGTCTTCCATGATGAGTGAGTATGGCAATTGAATGAGACGTCAAGCAGTTTACGAAGAAGACTCATAAAGTAAAGCGACCACCCAAGACGAATAAAACAAGTCCAATGAACTGAACAAGTCATGAATAACAGATCAACAAAACAGCGAACCCCTCGCATTTAAAAAAAAACACAACTCCCAGCATAACAAAAACATCCCCAGGCCATCATTTACACAACCTCCAGGCATAATGTTTACCTTTTCCCCTTTACAGCCTAGCGCGTAAACTCGGGAGGAATAAGAACCAATTGTTTTTGCTACATGCAGGGTCTCGCAAAACGGCCGCTGGAGAATTGTATGGGGCCGTGAATTCGGGCCATGTTTTTTGGTGGGAGCGGTCGTGTTTTTGGGCCATAGGATTCACGGTGCTTGTTTGTTTGGGGGGTCCACTGTAGATTTCGGGGGGATTGAAGGGGCAACGGGTGATCTGTTGATGTTGTGAGACGATAATGCATTGTTTTGTGTTGGAGAGTATTGCATGTTGGATAGTTGCAATTGACGAGATATACTGTCTGTGTTATTTGCAGCCTCAATGTGAGGGTGTCTTGACATACGGGATGACCCGCCACCCGGTCGATCTGACACTCAAGATCCATCACCCAGATGACAGGGCAATTGAAGCCATTCCCAAACTGCTATTTCCCTTCTGTCGCAATCTCCTTCTGGGCGCTTACCCAGACTCTCGGGTCCCAGACCTCCTTTTACTGATTGGTCACATTTAATATCCTCCAACATCTCTATCGCACTCTTAACAATCCATTTCGAGCATGCTTCCGCTGCACAAACCACCCCATTCAAATTCTCGTGATACTCACTCTTGG
Organism: Fusarium oxysporum f. sp. lycopersici 4287; assembly: GCF_000149955.1. Lineage (NCBI taxonomy): Eukaryota > Fungi > Ascomycota > Sordariomycetes > Hypocreales > Nectriaceae > Fusarium > Fusarium oxysporum. Next base: position 2,881,072 of record NC_030994.1, on the reverse strand, counting down.
TGTTGTCCGCCAACCAATCTTACCGAGCTGACTAATCCCCTTCCATTCCACACCGACGCGTCCTTCACCTTATTCCACTAACGTTAGCATCCTCCCACTGACTCTCATCTCATCGCTCACTCATGCCATCTCAGACAAAATGCCCACTCCTTCAAAACATGTCAAATTCGTCGCCTCAGATCCCTCGCGCGGCGGTCTCCCCGTGAAACGCAAACAGGTCCAACACGCTTGCGCATCATGTCGCAAGAAAAAGGTGAGCATCTATTACCCAAGGTATATTTGGAGAGAGTGGGGGCTGATTGAGTAGAGGCGCTGTGTGCATGCTGAAGATGCAGTCGATGAGACGTCGCCTCCCGTGGAAGAAGATGAGACATCCCGGTCAACGTGAGTGGGCCTCTACCACTGCTCTGGTTCAATTCCCCAAGGTGATCTCAATTAACATCACCAGATCACTACCCTTGCAAACACAACGAACTGCTCTCCCAGACTCATCGCTTCAATATGCAAACTCAACCGCAAATGCAAGTCCTGCTGCGCCAACTCCAAGGCGCGAGTCAGGAAGCACGCCAAACCAATCATCCCGCTTCGTAGGGGATCTCAATCCAGAGGGCATGTTCATGGAAGCCACAGGCTCAGCGTCCATCCGCGAGACGTCGCAGAAAGGAGATGTGGGAATATGGCTTTCTTCTAATAATCCTGGACAAGCGAGTCAATTCATTACTTCTCGGCCGCCGCCCATAATGGACCAGTTTTTACTACCGTTTGTGAAAGAGCATTGTCTATCGTGTCTTCCGCCACATCAAGACTACCTCAAACTAAAGGCGTTGTATTTGGACAAGATTCATCCTATCATGCCGATTATACCGGAGACGACGCTGGAGGGCGATGAGCCGGCGAGTGTGGTGTTGAAACAGCTCATTTGTCTAGCCGCATCTACAGATCCAAGCATGGCGCGGTATCTGCATCTCCAAAACAAAGGCGATGATCTTCTCCCCTGCCAAGACTTCATGCAATCCATCTCCTCCGCCGTCCGCGCAATTCTCGAAACAAGCATCATTACCGACAGAGTCCTTCACATCCGCGCCCTCATCCTTTTATCCCTCTACACCCAGCCCAGCTCCTCCGAAGAAGCAGATCTCCCCGCGCAACTCGGCGGCCGCGCTATTCACCACATCCAAACGCTAGGTCTTCATCTGCTCAGGTACGACGCGCCGAACTGTGAAGAGCTGGAAACGCTGTTCTGTGCGGTCTGGGCGGTTGATCGGATTAATGCGGCGGTGTATGGGAGGCCGTGTCTCATGCATGAGAGGGATATAGGCGCGAATCTGGATGGGTGTATTAGGAAGAGACCGCCGTGCTTCAGGTTGTTTTTGAGTGTGGTGCAGTGGTTGGATCAGGTTATTGAGCTGTATCGCCCGGGACCGAGTGCTGAGGCGAGCGGGTTGGATAAGATTGCTTATATTGATCTTCCGGTTCTGGAGGCCATGATCGTCAATGCTGATGCGCTCAAAGTACCGGGTTCACTAATTGGTAAGTCATCCGTTCGATCAAAAGTACCTGGCTAATGGTTACAGCAACGATCGAAACATTTTATCACGCCGTGATTATTTTATCGTGTCGGCTTCCACGACCGGGTACACTTACAGCAGCATCTACACTCCCTCCACCATCTGCCAACGCCCGTCGCTCCCTCGCAGCAGAACGCATCGCCTGCGCCGTCCTGCGCGACCATCTATCCCCAATGCCCTTCGTCCCATACGCCGTATGTCTCGCCCTAAGCGTAGAGTACCGCAAGATGCGCCACTCTCGCCTCCCCATGTTTCGCTCCCGCGCCATGCACGCATTCCGTCGCAACTGCGAAATGCTCAGAAAATTCGGCGATTACTTCTGGAGCGCCAACGTGGTAGCGGGGTTGGGCGAGCGGGTGCTGAAGGAGATGGAACGGGCTGCTAACACGCTTACACGGGAATCACCGCCGCCGGTTGAAGGCACGCCGGCGCTGGTGAATCCAGTGGCTGTGACGAATCCAAGCATGGTTAATGCTGTGCCGAGCGTGGAACAGGCCGTGGACTTTTCACTGATCGATGCGATTTCTGGGGCGGATGTGTTTGGGGCTATTGATCCGAGTTTTAACTTGGGGGCTGTGGAGGATGCGCTGGAGGCGAATCTGGATATTGGGCTGCCGATGAATTGGGTTGATTGGGGGCAGTATGCTACGTTGTCGTGAGCACAGCTCATCCGTCGTCAGCTGAATCTTTGACGATTGGTGGTGATCTTTGATGACTGGTTGGTGATTTGGTGTTGGAGGTGTCTTACGCCCGTCATTATTTTTGGCGACGGCTAAAAACTTACTTTGGTGATACTTGGCGCGGCTATTTCCAGAGTTTTGGTAAGACGATGACCACGCGTGAGATGACAGAAGCTCACGGTCAGCGACAACTGTCCGGGCTATAAAATTGGCTTTGTTGCTGGTTTGGAATGCATTTTGCTCAATCAGTCACCATGTGGAAAACGTCATCGAAAGATACCAGCATTGAGATCGTCGCTCTTCTCGACGACAAAGACGACGCTACGAGTACACATATCCAGCACACTACGCCAAGACATCATCGATTTGCACGTCGCAAGATGAGCTTGGAGAAATGGGGGCAATTATTGGCGTTAATTGGGAGGGATATGAACATGGTGGCGTGTTTGTCTGCCGTGTAAGCTGTAACAGGGACATGGCTTTTGCAATAATAGACGATTCAGCAATGAGCGAAAAGACATGGAGCGGCAAAGGGTATGATTGGCAGGCCGAAGGCGCGGTAATGTACAGTAGAGCGACCGTTCATGTTTCCAAACGACTCTTGCTAACGGCGCAGATAGATAAGGGTCCATCGACCAGAAAATCGGGAAGATTTTGCGCCGTCCCGGTCGCAGACCATCGTCCTGGGTTGTGTGGGTTGTATGGAGGATCAAGTAGAGCGCTGTCTGCTCGGCTCAACTGAGCGACTCAATCGTCCTCAATAAATACTGTCCATCTCCTCGTTGACCAGTTCAAGATCCCGCGTATGGTTGTAGCATTCGAGGTTCGTATCGCACGAGTTGGTAGGTAATCGCTTGTTCCATTCACTTATCCAACATCCTTCAATCCAGCTCTTGTGCCTCCCACCATCACATCCAATCGTAGTTAATCGCAGAGTAACCGGGTATCATAAATCATTAATCCATCTCTTTCACTTCCTCGTTATATCCGTCGGCTTCCCCCGAAACTGATTCTTGATCTCATCCAGAAAATGCTTCGCAAACTGTGAAGTTTTACCAGACGTGTTCGGATCCGCCGTCGCCTCGCCCGGTGCCAAAGGCTCGTGCGGATTTCGTCCGTGTTGCTTCTCGTGGATGGTCTTGTGGATGCGTGTTACTGCGCGGTGGAAACCCGGTTGGCGGAGGATCTGAGATATGTTAGATTGGGGTGGAGATTGAGGATGGGAGGCGTACGGATGCGACGATGTGATCCTGGGATTTGTTAGTAAGGGCACTTATTGGGGGAGAGGGAAGACGGACTTCGAAGGATTGGATTGCGCGGAGGAGCCACCAGTGTGCAGCCATTTTGGTGAAGAAGACGGTAAATTGAAGATGCTGAATTCAAGAATGGAGATGGAGTGGCGGCGTTAGTGGCACGGGAAATGGAGGGGCGGACAAGGATGACAAATGGATCTTGTGTGACAGCTTGACTACAGTTTCAGCTACAGCTACCCTGAACTTGACATGAACCAATCAAGCATTCATCAATGCTCAAAAGCTTGAGATCATTTAAGAGCTTAGAATAACTCGTCAAAACTATTCTAAGTTTAGTACAGACTTATCCTAAAGTTAGGTAAGTGTTGGATCTTGGTCACTTATAGAACACCTCATCACTGTCACTCTCATGCAGCCTCAATCAACGTCAAATCACTTTTATTGATCCCAATCCAACAGCTTAATTACTGTCCAGGATTAGAAGTACTGGTTCATGAAAGCACCGATATAATCCTGCTTCCCCAACTCAACGCCCTCCTTTCTCAAAATCGCATACGCCGTAGTCAAATGGAAGAAGACATTAGGAATTCCATAACCCTGCACGTAATCCCGAACCTTCATATCCGCACTCTTTCCGGGGCCAAGGCCAATAGTGACAACCTCAGCACCACGCTTCTCGACAAGCTCTCGGTCAGCCTTCTCAACAACTTCAAGGACCTGGGCAATGCGAGCGTGGAATTGAGGGAATGTGGTGCACTCGTCGCGAGAGAGGGTGAGGGGCTCTGTGCCGGTTGTGCGCGCGACGATCTTTTGCGCTGTGTCGGTGGTGAAGTAGACCTGGAAGCTGAGGTCCAGCATGTCAGGGGCCAGTTTGGCGGTGGGGAATGAGGCAGAGTTGGCGTGGGATTCGGCCTTTTTGAGGATGGAGGATAGGGAGTTGAGGGCTTCCTTGGTGTGGAGGATGGCGGCGTCGTAGAGTGTGTAGCTCATGATGGGCAGTGAGTGACTTTGAGAGTGAAACTTAATTTGAGAGGAGGTAGTGTGAATTGGGTATAGTAGTTATTGCGTGATGAAGTTGGTCTGTCCGAACAATCCGAGAGGCGATGTCTACGGGGTATATATATCTCCTGGTCTCCCCGTTTCATGAGACCTCAACCTTTCTCCACTGTCTTCACCGCTTGCTTTACTAATGGACCTTTCCAGTTCCCCTCAGATCGACCGGCTGAAGACTCTAGATGCTTCCTCGATTAGTAATGGATCCATTGAGAACCATTGAGGGCCTTTTGAGACCATTGCGGAGACTGGCAGTAACGCTAAGTGTCTCCGGATCATCGGTGTCCGACATCCGTGCGGGATTGGGATACAGGCCTTTCGTTGGACGTCAGTTGAACAAGTGTTCTGAACGGTCGAATATCGCACGATTCATGAAACATCGGCTTACAAACCAGCTCTGATTACAAACTACCTGATACAAATGAGACACGGGGAACCAAAGAAATGGCCGGCAAATATGACAGCAGAAAATACCCGGAAACAAGAAATGACAGGTTATCGAAGAAATGACCATGACGGACGACGAGAAGGAATAACAATCGCTCCATGAAAACAGTCAGGCCATCAATTAAAACCCAAGGATCCGATTCGCCTCCGCAACAACCTCATTCTCCCCCTCCGTCTTCAGCGCGCTCAGGCCCATCGCCCGACGAGCCGCTCCGTCCAGCATCTTCTCCGTGCCCCGCCCCACATGTCCGGACTCCCCCGCACCGCCAGGGAAATCCGGTCCCGGCGTCCCACGGAGGAAAGCGTCGCGCTGTCGGACCATGTACTCTGCGTTTTGGGCTGTGATTGGACAGATGGGGATGTACAGGACGGAAGAGTCTGATGTGCCGGCGTGGACTTTGTCGACGGAGTGGATTGCTAAGTAATGTTAGTACCGATGGTAAATTGGGGACGGGTGAAGGGACTTACTGTCGCAGTGCCATGCTACGAAATCTCCAGGTTGTATCTCAGGAATGTGAACCATCGTCCTCTCAAGCTCCAAATGCGGATGTAACTCCCCCGTCAACTCCTGTCCCGTCCCCGGCATCGCACCCTGCAACTCACTATCAACATCCCTCATCAACTCCCAGTTCCCCTCGTCCAAATACCCCTGCCCCAACCTCTCACTCTTTGCCTTAAAAAACGGCCTCAGCAGCACATACGCCATCGATAGCTTCACCAGCGGATTAACCAGCAACGTTCCCTCTCCAGGCTTAGTATGGCTCATGCTCATCCAACCCTGCCACATTCTAAACATCGAACAAGCACCCAGTCCATCGTAGCGATTGTTCACAGCGTCGACACGTCCGCTGGCGTCCCAGGGATCGTAGGAGTCCCAGTTTCCTTGGAGGATGGCGTCGTAGACGTGTCCTGCGCCGTAGCCTTCTGGTTCCCAGCGCTCTACGCTTCCGCCGTCGATGTGTGGACCGAGAGCGAAGCTGGCGTCGCCGGGTTGGCGGATACGTAGGCGGTCGGCGTAGCTGAAGGGTTGGGAGAGGGAGATTGAGGTTGGAGAGGTGGTGTGCCAGAGGGACATGAGATTGTGTTGGACGGTGAGGAAGTTTGGGTGTGAGCGGGCTTTTAGTTGGGGTGGTGACCAGTAGAGTTCGTAGACTTGAGGATCGTGAGGTGGAAATGCTGATATCGTTAGTGTAAGTCAATTGGCGAGGGGAGTGTAGGGGTAGATACCTCGTGTAGATGGGTTCTTAGCAACATACTCCTCCACCTCAGCCTTATACGCCCTCGCCTCACCCTCCGGAATAACACCCCTCACAACAACAACGCCTCTCTTCTTGACCTCCTTCCTCAGCCCATCACTACTCTTCTCAAGATCCTTGAAGTCAATCTGTGGAATAACACCTGGTCCCTTCTTGGCAACAATCTCATTCTCCCGCTTCAACTCACGAAGGAGTTTTTTCCACGATTGAACAATCCTATCTTCACGGCCTTGGAGGAGATTAAGTTTGAGCTGACGATATCGATCGGGTAAAGGCTCGCGTTGGGCCCCGGACAGTGAAGTGAATGCATCCGAGATGTCGCCTTCTTTTTTGGAGGCTAGCGATGTCATGCAGCGGCGGAGGACAGGGGGGGAGGGCTTGGCGAGAGATGCGCGGAGCATTTTGACGGCGGTTTAATGAGCAAAATGACAGGAAATTTGATGGAAAGAATGTGGAAAAAACGATGAGAGTGACGAGAAGATGATAAGATACAGGATTGTAGTGTGAGCGGAAAGAAGATAATGGTGTTGGATCTTATATCGAATTGAGGAGAACGCGGTCTTACTCCATTGGGACATTCCGCATTTCGAACTGGAAAAGCAAGAAATCTTCCCCAGCTTCGGGGAATAAGAACCTTGCTCAATGTGGGGTTAAACTTCAGAAGGTGCTCTTGATCACGACATTGAACTGTCTCCAGCAAACAAAGCATCAAAGTTACCAGCTACAGTGAGAAGACCGCAGTTCAGAGGCCTGAGTAAACAATCTTGAAAGGCGAGCAGAAAGCTCTCCCGAAAGGCCTTAAGTTTACACAAACAAGCATTTGCCATCACTTACACCGCGCGGTCTCCAACCTCAAGATCTGGACAGCACGTCACTCTTCGCTTACAGTGCCTCCAGGAACTCACAGCGCTAAAACTCCACTATCATCACCACCAACACGCCTCACAAACAAAAATCACTATCACCCGAGTTCAGCATCACCAACATCAATGATCATAATACCCAAATATATTCCCCAAAACCAACACAAAAGAATACCTGTACT
>NC_030994.1:2858788-2873561 GCF_000149955.1 Fusarium oxysporum f. sp. lycopersici 4287 | reverse complement strand
AATACTCCATGTCCCGCAGTCTAAACAACCACCTGTTATCGTTCGCAGCGCTGTTGTTCTCTTCGCTCAGCGCAGCCATGTCGCGGAGCCCTAAGCCACCCGCTGAAGAGCCGGGTAGTGCGGTGGTGGTGTGTGCGCGCGTAACGGTTGAGCGGGATTTGGAACGGCTTGTGCGTTGGTCGTTGGGACCGCGCGGGATGGAGGGTGATGGGGAGTGAGGAACTAACTCGGTGCTGGAGTATGAGGCTCGCGCGCGCACGTCGTTTGCGGTGCGGAGAGTGGCGTTTTCGACTTTGAGTTGGCGATATGCTTCTTCGAGGCGGGAGTACCTTGCGTCGTGGCTGAGGGATCCTGAAGCGACCGAGTTTCTAACCATGGTTTCAAGACGGTCCAGTTTCTTGGTGCGCACCTCGAGGTTGGACTCGAGGGTTTGATACTCCCTGTGGAGATCGCGCTCGACGGATTTGATGCGCACTTCGAAGGAGCCGATCATGTTCTCGATGGCTTTGACGGCGGCCATGAGGTTCTTGGTGAAGCTGGGGAGGCGGTTGGCGATGACTTCGATTGAGGGGAGGACTTGGCGGTCGATGAGAGAGTTGCCGTGGACCCATTCCCTTCCGCATAATTTACTGAGCTTGTGCCAAAGCTGGAGGAGAAGTTCATTACGCTCCTGTAGCTGATCACGCATCGACTGTTCAAGTTGTGCGATCCTCCTGCGATCCTGACTCTTGTTTGTCTCGAGCTCAGCGATGCGAACATCTTGACTGCTTGCAGTACGGGTAAGGTGCTGATGAGACTTCTGGAACGTGTCGTACTGCGATTTGGTATTGCGGTGGGCAATGCGCTCCTTGTCGAGTAACTCGGCAAGTTTGCGACTCTCAAGGGCATGCGACTCGAGTAGTGAATCGCGCATCTTGATGATACGATCTTTCTCCACAAGAGCTGCCTTGCTGGCATCCAGATCGCGGATCGTATTCTCAAGCTCCCGCTGTAACTTGGCGATGGACTAAACCCGTTAGCTTCCGTTGTATCCCCACAATCATGAGACAACTCACCTTGAGGAGCGAAGAGCGGGTACCGTTGAGGTCACCCAGAGCTTCACGAAGATTATTCTCGAGCTCCATCAACCTCTCCTTCCACTCTGTCGCCTCAACCTCCCTCGACGTCAAGTTCTTACGCAGACGACGAGCCTCATCCTTGGCCGCTGATGCTTCCCGATTGAGCTCGTTGACAAACTGCTGAACCTCCTCCTTCTCCTGGTCCGCCACGATTTCTCGCTGGTGTCGCTCTTGTTGGAGACGGTTCTCCAATTCCTTGACCCGTTCCTTTTCTTCGCGGATGCTCTGCTCGGCATTGGCCATCGCAGCTTCGAGATCACCGATGCGTATCTTGTCGGTCTCTTGCTCTTCCCGTAAGAATGCAATCTCCCCCTGTGAAGACTCTTGCTGTACCGAAAGTCGCTGGTTCTTGTCGTTCGCCTCCATGAGCTTCTGCTCCAGCTCTTCAAGCTCCTTGTTCGACGAGTCCAATTCCTGCTCGAGCTGTTGGATGCGCCGCAATTTGTTCTCCTGGTCGTCTTCAAGTCGTATCAAGGCTTCGCTCATCTTGCGCATCTCTTCCTGCAAGGCGTCAAAGTTTTCTGAGCGGTCCTGTAGATCTGCTTGTACTCGTTGCATCTCCTCGGCTTGTTGATCGGCCTCTGACTCCAACGCGTCAATCTCCTCTTGAGCCTCTTTCCGTAGCGCTTCAAATTCGCTCTCCATCTCGTTCTGCTCACGGAGAGCTTCGTCGCGTTCAGATTGTAAGGCAACAAGATCGTTCATCGCATTGTTGAGGTCCTCTTGTAGAGTCATCGCTGCTTCTTCAGCTTGTCGCTTGTCGCCAATAGCAGTCTCAAAGTCTTCCATGCAAATCTCAAGCTCGCGTTGCAACTCTTGATTCTGCAACTTGACTTCACTGAGTTTGTCGCGCATCTCGTTCATCTTGTTCTCGAGTTCTTCACGGTCGGCTTCCTCCTCAATTTGCGTCCGAGTCTTCATGCTACCCCGCGATTGGGGTCTCTCCATACCACCAACCTGTGAAGCCGATCGCTCGAGAAGACTGTCAATTGTTGAAGGGGCAGGCCGACCTCGTCGCTGAGCCATCTTGAGATCCTCAATCTCCTGGTAGAGGCGCTCCTTTTCGCGGTTCCTCGAAGTCAGCATGGATGTCTGCGCACCGACCTCGCGTCTTAGTTCGGCATTCTCATGACGTAGCTGCTCACTCTCGCGACGCAGCTCATCAACGAGTGTGGTCGCAGCACTGAAATTGCCATTTGAGCTCTCCATGTCGCCTGAAAGGCCAGAGACGGGTCGACCTGGTGATACATTGCCGTCGCGATGTTTCTTGGTGATGTTGTAAATGTTTGTCGTGTGGTGTAAGCCTCCCCCGCTAGTCAGGCTAGACATGTCCTGCTTTAGCTTGAACACCTCCTCCCGTAGTCTCTTATTCTCGTCATCGGCTTGTTCTCTGCGCGCAGTCTCTTGCTCCAGGAGATCCTTCCACACATCGGCCTCTTCTTGTCGCTCCATATTTTCGCTAGTTCGCTCGCCAAGAGATCTGACGATATCCGCAAACTTTCGTCGCTCATTCTCCTTGGTTAAACTTTCCGACCGTAGGCGCTCAATCTCAGTGGCATACTCCTCAACCCTCTCGCGCAAAAAGATGAGCTCTTCTTCTCGCTCTTCATCTCCCATTCGGGCCGTTTGGTCTGTCGATGATGCACCACTGTGCGCTGTGCTTGGTCGTTCTCCCTCATCTCGGACTTGCTTCTCCAATTCTTTGACTCGCCTCCGCAAAACCTTGTTGTCACGTTGGAGTACCGCAAGACCAGTCTTAAGATCGACGTTTTCCGAGATCATTTCCTTGATACCCTCTTCCGACAGCTTGTCAAGGCGATCGCTCAAGAACATAACTTTGAGCTTAAGATCGAAGTTTTCCTTTGACAGCCTCTCAATCGTACTGCTCTGTTCTTTGAGCGTCAAGTTCTTGCCCGATCGGGCAGTATTGACGGAACCCATGGTGATTGAGGAATGTTTCCGGGGTGTTTCGAGTCCACCCTTGTACTTGTACTCCTTGGCCAAAGATTCGGGTACCTGGACGTTTCTAACATGTCGCGCGATGACCGTATCCGTAGGCGCTGTAGTGAACCCTTCCTTAGAGGGCTTCGGTGTCTCTAGCAAATCTTGTCGCGGCCGTTCGGGACTATCGACTTCGTGAAGCGGTTCGAGTTGCGGTAATGAAGTGTCAGTGTAATCCTCAGCGCCAAATGCCGATCCAACACTACCCATGCTTCCTATGCTGATGGATCGTAGCATCGGATTGCTGGGATTTCGTAGCATTCCAATTGCGGGAACTGCACCGCCAGACTGCAAAGCGTAATCGGTACCAAGACCAACGGTCATATCGCTGCCTTCGTGAGACTCGGGATTCGTAGCAAATGAGGATGTCGACGATCGCTGACTTCCAAAACGACTGCGCAAATATTTTGGTCGTCGGCTTCGAAGCGATTGACCAGGGGTGCTGCCCGCATCGACCTTTTCGGACAAGGAATGGGTTCTCGATAAAGGGGCCTCGTTATCGCCAGCGCTAGATACCTGTGAGCTCTCCTGTTCCGTGTCGTCCTTTTCGCTCTCGTCGTAACTTGTGTTGCGATTGTCAGGTTGACTCGCCATGCTAACGGCGCGCGAAATAGTTCTTCGTGTTGCAGCTGCAGTCGGTGACGAAAAGTTCTCAAAGCCGGAAGTATTCGTGCTCGCGACAGTTACATCGTGATCCTCTTCTTCTTCTTGATGTCGCTGCAGAGGTTGAGGCGCAGGCTTTTTTGTCGGCGAATCGAATTGGTACGTGTCGTCGACGCCGCCCTCCTGGTTCGTGGATGCAGTTGGAATGGGCGACAAGGCGGGCAAGAAGCTAGACTCCACGTCCCTCAAGTGGCGTCTAACGTCCTCCTCAGTCAAAGAATCGTCATGTCCCCGTGTGACATCGACGGAAATAGGGTCGAAGTAGCTGGTTTCAGGGGCAGAGTGACCAGGCAGGTGCAGCATCGAGTCTTCGTGGCTTGTGGGGGGATTGCTGGTACTCTGGGGATTTGTCCGGGTCTGAGATTTTGCGTGCGTATCATCAACGGTTATCGCAATGTCGTGTGGAGATGTCGCTGTGGTTGGGTTTGCTGGCTGGGCTTGCGACGTGTCGGCGGCTGTATCGTCAGTCATCTCTGATGTCTCAGTGGCCTCGTTGTGGTCCAGATCATCGCTGCCAGTGTGTGAGACGCGATGGGCCGTCTGTGGACGCGAACCGTCGTTGGTGCCGCTCGGACTTGGGCTGGGAGCCTGAGCCTTTGGGCTCTGGCTGTTTTCTCGCTCATCGTTGGCCATGATGCATTGCGGCGACCGCTATGCGAGGCAGCTGTGGTGTGCTGTGCTGGTGGTTTTTGATTGATGCAGATGCGAATGTGGATGGAGATTGTCGGGTATTGAATGGGGATGCTGAATGTTATGTCTTTCTGGGCATCGCCCGCCATAAGCTCTCACTAAAGAGAAAACCTGACTGCGCTAAAGTCCATCCCTTCAGGGCGCCGTTGATGGTGTATCGTTTCAGCCAATCAGAATCTGTGTCGTTCCCCCTGCGCTGGTTGTTTAGCGGCGGTTGGAGGGGAAATAGCGGGGCTGATCCATGTGGTCGAATTGAAGCTTGGCTCGTTGCTTGGGACAACCTGCCAGCGCTTTATGCATCAGTCGAGAGTTCAATGACAGTGATACTCGAATTCACAGCGAAGCCTCGTCATGGACGCGAAGATACGAGGTGATTAACACTTTTGATTCAACCTGAGACAGTAAACTTGCTTCTGATCGTTAGATCGCAGGTTGAAACAAGGGTTTGAGTTGGAGAAGAGGACTAAATTTCTAAGCGAGTAAGCATTTCGTATCGAAGTGAAACAATCCCTCAGATTCGTTTATTTTGTGGATTGATGATTCGCAGGAGTTTGATCTACGATGCTCCATGATGGTGATTAACGTTAACCTTGGATGTCACTCTAGACCCATTGAATTGAAGTAATTATGTCATATTAATTCATGCTCACTATTTGAGCTTCCATCATTAAATATTATCCCTCTAGTTAGAGATCTTGGGGTCGACCTTGTTGCTGGAGATTGTCAGCCACAGTTTCAAGCCACAAGGACAAAAGCCACTTACCCAGTTGACTTCTCGTACTGGCTGCGGGCAAAGTCGGTGGCCTTCTCCTGGTTGTCGCGGGAGATGTTCACACCGACCTTCTTGTTGAGGAAATCAACACCTATGAATGTCAGTGATTTGTCAAGGTCCATGAGATATTTGAAGGGCATGTACCCTTATCGACGTAGTCCTCCTGGTTGTTGCTGCCGCTCTTGGAGGCATCACCAGACTTGGAGCCACCAGACATAGCGTTCTTGACGAAATCCATTGTGAGTCGAGTGTGTTGATTTGGGTTGTAGATGTAAGTGAAGTAGTTTAATGTGATAATGAACTCAATCAAGCAGCGACATTCCGTCCTTCTTATACCTCTCAAGCCGCAGCTAATAATAACGAACCATTTCCAACTTTGTTCAAGTCTCCTTACAGAATGGAGAAATAAGACCGGCAGATCCATTCGATCTCACCAAAGGTGCCAACATCTGCATCCCCCCCCTCTTTCGTCATCTCCCACTTTACAGGGGTTCTACCTACGTCACTTCAGACCCTGAGTTACCAAGACCTGTTCCCAATCTCACGGCACGAATTGCCGATGCTGATTCTAATTCCGGTATGTGACTCTGGACATTTCATCATGGCTGTTTCGGACATGGGAAGCTTCTTGGTTGATTGTCGCGATGCTTTCCTGGTGAGGGGTAAGTAAACCTTGGTCGAGGCCTTGACAAGAAGCTGGCTGAGCTAGTGACACCGCCGTGCAATGGGAGCTGAAAAGATAACAGGAGGGCTAATGAGGATCGAGCAAAGCGTCGGGGGTCGAAGGGTCCAGAGCTTCTCTCAGTTAGCTTGAAGATTGAGGGAGCCAGCATGTGATGGTCCCTTGGAGGTCATTTGATGATGTGCATACTGTAGTACCAATTAATGATCTCGTCTATACTATTCCGATAGAATGCCTGTAAATGCCCCATGTTCTGTTCAATCCAACTCCATCCAATGCAAACAAACATATTATAACAATCATGCAACTCCAGGCTTCATGCCATGCTTCGTAACTTCGTCATTAATCCAATTATCCCCTCTCTGTATTTCCCTCATTTACTGGTTATGAGTTGACAAAGACTTGGTACGCCATGATCATAACCCAGACGAAGAAGACAGTACCAGTTAGAGCCATCGCAAAGACAAGCTGCCATGATTGACCTGCACCAGTTAGCAATTGCATTTCAACTTGCACCATGAGAATAAAAACGTACAGATATTTCGTTGTTGGAGCCACGCCATCGTCGCCATGCTCGTGCCCTTGGGATTCTTTCCAAAGACTTGAACATCGCACACGCTCTGAATAGATCCATCCGGTCCAAATAACTGTATCGCTACGACGACAAGACCAACGAGCCAGAGTATAAAGAACATGAAACCGCCGACCATTACGATGGCGGGGAGGAGGCGTCGTTGGGCGATGAGCCAGAAAATACCGAGAATAAAGAGAATCGAGAGTGAACCGACGGTGATGAAGTAGGGAAAGTACCTGAAGACGTTAATAACCCATCTCTCAATAAACAGTGCAATGGGAGACGTACCATGGAATTCCAAGCTCAAGTTGAGTCTGGATCTGTATAAATGTCGCGAACACGCCAATGATGCTCGTCGACGCGAGGAGGATAACAAAGATCCAGAAATTCAATTGGAGAGGAGGCCAGTTGTATGTTCGAACATGTGTAGATGGCGGAGGCCCATCGTAGGTCATTGACGATCGTGTGAAGCTCGTTCCAGTCCATCCCGTAGTGCCGGTCAAACCGGTAACCGTTGATTTGGCGACCATTTTGTCGTTTTGGTTCTATAAACCAAGCGTGAATAAGAAGCTCAATTTGTCGTCCAAGTCGTCAAGATATAGTATAAGTCGTCGAATGCCCAAGAATCACGCGTCGCTGGTGTTCTTCCCACAATGCCAAAAAGACTGCCACGTCGCAGAACAGCCCCGCCGATCGGCGACCAGTGAATCCAGCGTCGCCTTAAGGAACCTCAACTCGATTCCTAGCGAAGATAGTTTGGATGCCTCAAAATGAAGCGCTGCGTTGATGCCTCACGCGTTATATCTCTCGTCGAAGGGATTCTCGGTGTTTTTTGCGCGTCCCGTTGGATCGGGGATTTCAGGTGTGGAGATTGTGCTGCGTTGGCTGGGGATCTGGCGTCGGGTTGAGATGCCAAGAGGTACCAATTGAGGCCTCTTATCAGGTATTAATCCCACGATAGCGATTAATGTCTTGGTGTTTCGATACTCATGAAGAGAGGAAAAGCAAAAGAAAGTTAAAAAGGACAAAAGTCAACAAGACAGGGGATGAAAATGTTCTATCCAATTGAGGTCAAGTGTGAAATTACAACAAAGCGTTTTTGGGTGAGGCTTCTGGTAGAGGGGGTTGGTTGGTGGCTGGGATGCGACGCAACAGGGGATGATGACGCTGCGATGGCCTCTGAATGGTTACACGTCAAAAGAGAAGATCCGTTTTCCAGCCTTTGTGATGAATTCTTTACGATTGATCAGAAGATCGAAGAAATTATTTGTTCTTGTCTCAGTACCGAATGTGCCGGAATTGAACGTAAAGTTAATAGTGGTTTCATGTGGTAGGCATCAAGTCCCGAGGAAAGAAAGACATTTTATTTCGAGAGTGATCTCGCAGCGCTTGTATGTACCTATGCATATGCACCGACCCAATTCCATTCATTCAACTCAAGGATATCATCAATCATCTCACAAACACCCCCAATTTACATTTACAAAAGAGTCTCGCCAAGAGCACACCGCACCAGTGAGCATCCAGCGTGGATTGTGTTCTGCTCAGCTTGCTTACCATCTGCGAGCTGAGGGTTGACCTCGACGAGATCAATGGCGACAAGGTTACCTGTCTCGTGCACGCTCTCGCAGATGAAATCTCCCTCGCGGAGAGTCAGACCGCCGCGGACGGGTGTGCCGGTGCTGGGTGCCCACATGGGGTCGAGGGCATCGACGTCGAAGGATAGATGGATGGGGGTGTCGTTTCCGATGTGAGCGAGGGCCATCTCGACAACGCGGCCGATACCATGTCTGCAGATGTCAGTAATGCTCATGGTCATCAGAGTGAGAAACTTACCGGTCAACATCGTGCATGCTAAAAGCCTTAATGCCATGCTCACGGAGAATCTTCTTCTCGCCAACATCAACAGATCGAAGACCAATGTAAACCAACTTCTTAACGCTCAAGCGCATATCATCCTCGAGCCAGCCAAAGTACTCCTCGTTGTCCTCCTTAGCAAGACCAGTCAAGAAAGCAACAGGCATGCCGTGAATGTTTCCGCTGTCGCTGCTCTCAGGAGTGTTGATGTCCGCATGCGCATCGACCCAGATGACAGCAATCTCACGGTTCAGCCTCTCCCGCGTAGCCTTCGCAGTACCAGCAATAGTACCGATAGCAATGCTGTGATCACCGCCGAGGGTGAGGGTCATGCGGCCCTCGCGCGAGTGCTCGTATGTGTGCGATGCGATCTTGCGGGTCACGGCAGAAGCATGACGGGGCTTCTTCATGCCGCGGTAGTCAGGGTCAGAGGAGGGGATGAGGTCCTCGAACTGCTGGACGGACTCGTCGCCGAAGAGCTTGTAGCCGAGCTCGTCGCGGATCTCGGTCAGGAGACCGGACTCGATGAGGGCGGCGGGACCGATGTCGACGCCGGCTTTGGGCTGGCCGCCGGAGAAACCGACGGCGACGACGCCGACTTCATCGGGCTTGGAGAGGAAGCGGCTGTTGACGAGACCGGTGTTCATGATGGGCGGAATGTGGGGGGTGACGTAGAGGTGTGTGATAAGATAAGAGGAAGTGAAGTGAAGATAAGAAGTGAAGTTAAGTTAAGGTAGAGATGAAGTTGGGTTGAGTTGAGTTTGAGAAGAGACTGAGTAGAAAGAGATGGGAACAAGCCCCCATTTGTATTCGGAGGTCAATGGCATTTCTTATTCTCTCTCGGCCTCTTTGAACCCTCTCATGGCTGCAATCGGCCGGCGGCACAGACACACTTCTCGCTCTCCCAAGACAATTGAATATGGATAAGGTAATAGCGTCGGTTTCGGGCGGGCGCGGGGGTTTCTCTTACACTCTTCGAAGGTTATCAACAGCCTGCCACTGGCACATGTCAAGGGTCATAAGACAACCCTTTCGAGTCTAGACGAGATACATACATACAGATACAGATGCTGTGATCCTGTTGGTCCCGCTGATCTGGGTTTCTCTTACGCACATCTTCTCCAGTTTTTCGCTCGCTATGTGTCCATTCAATTCCCGTCTGCTCCAAAATCCCCGATTCCCCAATTTGAACAGGTCTCCTCCACTTTGAGTCAAGTGCCGACGATATATATCCTATGTTTTTCGCCTTGTCCAATACCTCTATACCTTTATCCAAAAGACATTCTTCATTTCATTGTCTCTGGTGTTCTTTGCCGCCGGCCATGGACGTGGGATGCACCGCTTACAGCCGTAGATAGCCTCTATTGATCTTATGTAATGTTAGGTAATACCTCTTGCGTATGCCATGGTCGTGGTCGGCACTCTTTACCCCTAAGTTACTAGCTGTGTTTTCGACGGAGGAGTCGGCGCATAAGAGTCGCGGGTCTGCCTTCCCCTAAGTTACTAGCTGTCTCTGCAACTTTCCCCTAAGTTACTAGCTTTCTGGAGTTTGGAGGAGTTTGTCTCTGTTTTTCTGTCCCACGCTCCAGCGCCCGCAAGACTTTGTTCATGGTTGGGGCTTGTTATCAAGACCCAGAAATGGACCGACGTGACCCGGTTGAGATGGAACTTTTTACGCAAGACACGAGGTCGTAGACCGATTTTACGCCGACGACGAGGATTCGAGAGGACATGATGCTGTCAACAATCATTGAGTGAGGCCGGTTTATTTCCTTGAGCTGGGGAAGCTCCGGAGCCGCACCTTTTTACCCCACCACTAACAATTCTCACTGAAGCTGGCGATGATCTCGACGCTTTGTTCTCGACAGACCGCAACTCGCACATTCAGTAAAAAACTCGGAGGTTCAGAAGCGAATGGATTGTCCGGCCTTGGCGACACAGAAAAGATCCTCACATGAGGAAACGCGGATCTCGAGACGGATACGGCAGGTCACAGAGGGATTTAATATTCTGGCAATTATTGGCGAAGTTGACAGATCACACTCTGTTGGACAAATGAGCCGGATAAGCAGCAGATTGGGGTAGGACAAAACACCGAGGTCATTCGCGATATTCTCCAACCCAGGCGAGCCAATGGACATGGTCATATCATGCACAGATCGTGAATCTACGGAAAAGAGCAATTGGACCTGGAATGAAGGACTGACGTAGGCTGACTCAGTAGATCAGCTGACTACCATTGGAAAATTCCATGACAGCTCGTATTCATGACATCGGGATTTTTAGACTCTCGATTGTTTCGGATGGGTTCTCCACTGGAAAAAGCTTAGCATCTTCATACCCTGAGTATTGGAGATGGAGGAATGTGTTGAATTGCTGGTTTTACGAGATGGGGTAGAGTTAACTACCGGTGTTGCTGTACTATGAACCGGCAGTCCGTCTGAGAGTGAGTTGTGCCAAGCCGTCAGCTTCGTGGTTTGCTTCTATTCTTGACTGAGGCGCAGGGTCCCGTGAATCTGACTCTGTTTGCAAATCTGTGTTGCAAACACTCACTCCAGAGTGTTTGTCAACATATTCAACTGGTGACAGCAAGATTGTGATAGCCAAACATTCAGCTGCTGTTACCTACGATCAGCATCAACAAACAACACTCGCCAGCAAATGCCCTCCTGTAACGGCATGTAAACAAACAGGCAAATTCTATATCCACTTGATCTCATCCAATATTCAATTCATCCATGGATCTTTAGGGGAGATCGCGTGCCCGGGAGCGGAGACTAGCAGCCACACCGTTCAGGGGCTCAATTCAAACCGCTGCATGCGCCGCCGGGAGGATGGGATTAGATCGAGTTTGTGCGGCTGAAATTAAAACTATTTGAAGAAACATAAAAAAGCTTGGCTATCAAAACGCCGTTGTGACTTTGTGAGGCATTGAGTGCTGCTTCCCGTGTGTACCTTGCAGCACGATAATTCAGTGGGACTTTGGATTGTAACTTGATTAATTGAAGCTAGAAGTGGACAGGCTCATTACCTGTTTTTTTTACAGTGAGGAATGATAATATTTATCGCTGATCTATCCAAGTTGCAAGTTGATGAGAGAATCCCTGTAGTTGTAATCAGAAACAGCTTTGACACGCGTCCCTTCATGGATCATATTCCAATGAAACTGTGCAACTCACATCAACCCGCTTTGTCCTCATCACAGGGAACGTTGCAAAGAGGACACTGTACTATCCCTCTCTCCCTTCAACATGTCTAACCTAATACATACTCTCAAGATGAGATTGGCTACTCTCTCTGAGACACCGAACACGTTTTCTCATCGCTTCACTTCCACAATGATTGCGGAATACAGAGAAACAGTGCGACCATAGAATACAGCTTGACGCGTGTAAAGCGTCTGATCGACCCCTGATTTATCCAAGTTTAATCCAAGATGCAACAGATTATGTGGATTTCTTTTATAGCGCCTACAGCACCTGGCACAGGTATTGATTACCCCCTGTAAGAAAAAAAATAAGAACCCCCGATGCAAGGACCCACAGAAACGTCCCCTACTCCAAAATCGCCCGCCCAAGCCCCTGAGTGCCTACTTACATTCACTAGTAGATTACAGTGTAGGGAGAGGTATCTGCCCGGCAGCTAAATTGGTGATCCCACATTTTAGGTTGGGCTAGTCTGAAGCTGGAGCTGTTCCTTGCTTGCTATTTGAGATCGCACGCAAATTGATTGCTGCAGCTCCTTTCAATTCTAACTACCTTGGACTAAACTCCTCCCTCATTCCATTCCAGCGATTCATGTTCCGTTTCATTCTCCTAAACCTCTCTTGTCTCTTCCACGACTAGAAAAAAACCTCACATCGACTCGGCGTGGATATCTTCTTTCTTCGAGATAACCCCCTTTATTTTGACAATCCTTGTCTGTCCAGTCTCTTCCTACTGTACAACCTTTAACCCACTCTCCCCACGTTTGAACACACTCCAGATATACCCAAAACGAACGACTTGGCATCTTCCGTTTCCGAACGGCCATACTCAGAGATCGATTAATCATGTGTTGAAAAGAGCCACTGCTATTTCACATCCTCAACGTTTTTTTCTTTTTCTTCGTCGTTAGTCTTACAAAAAACGTCGCCGTCTTCTTGCCCCGCGATCGACCTTTCTTCCACTACCGCATTCGTCATCCCTTTCGCCCTCTCGAAAACCCTGCGCATTCATTTTTCTGTCGCTGGCGTCAGATTTTGCGCTGTAATCGGCTACGATAATTCCTGTCGGATACTCGAATACCGACGACATGCCCAAGATGCTTGCGCCTGGGTTCAGGACACGGCGCAGCTCCTCCTTCATTCGATTCGGCGCCCTCGCTGCTCTCGTTCTCTTTGCGTTTTGGTCTTTTAGCAATCGCTCTCCTGCGCCGTCTCTCCTGCCGATACAGAAATCACAACCTGCTGCTGCTGATGGCGCTGATTCTTTTCCTGCGAAGGCAGCGGAGCAACCTGTATGTTTTAATTGTGCGGGCTTGGTGACACGTGCTAACTTGGGGAGTTCTCAAACAAACCTGTACAGGGCGCTCATCCGATTGACAAGCTCATTAACGACGGCGGAAAACGATACAAAGATATCCTGTCCAGAGAATCGCATACCCTTGAAGAAGCAGCCCAAGCGTACCGTAAACGCCGTGGTCGTCATCCCCCGCCAGGTTTCGACAAATGGTGGGATTTCGCCAAGCAGAACAACGCCATCGTGGTGGAAGAGTTCTGGGATCAGGTTTACCACGATATTGACCCGTTTTGGGGCGTTCCTCAACCTATTATCCGAAAAGAGGCGTACAGCTTTGAGATGTCGATCCACATTCGAAACGGCAAGGCTAATTCAACGAGTGATTGGTTCTGGACGTTGATCTGGCTTGATATGATTCGTTCCATTGAACATATGGTTCCTGATCTGGATATGCCGTTGAATGCGATGGACGAGCCCCGTCTTGTGGTGCCGTGGGAGGATATTGATGGGTACATGACCAAGGGCGCTGCGTCGCGGAGCCTTTGGCCTGCGAAGGAGGTTGTTTCGGAGTTTCAGAAGCTTCCTACTGCTGGGCGACATGATAGGGACGTCAGAATCCCTTTCAAGCGATGGGAAAAGACCAGTATGTCAACCAAAGAGTTTCATTTTGACGTTTGCTAACATTTACAGGCCCATACTGGCCAATCGCCCGTCGAGGATGTCCCCCAGACAGTCCAGCCCGCCAGGCCCCTCTAAAAGAGTCCTTCAACCATCCCCCCGAAATCGACATCTCCAACGCCGAGAAGCACTCTTTCGCAGGCTACGTCTCCAACTTTACACTATCGAGCGAAATCTGCCATCAACCGGACCTTCAGGGCCTAAACGGTCTTTTGATCAATCCCATCTCTGTTTCGTCTACAAAAGTTCTGTTTCCTATGTTTGGCGGCTCAAAACTCGCTATCAACAATGAGATTCTTCTCCCGCCGCCGATTTACTGGAAGGGAGAGGATCGCTTCACGGGCGGTGAGGATGATGTGGAGTGGCAGAATAAGGGGAACACTGTGGTCTGGCGCGGTGTCGCGACGGGAGGCAAGAATAAGCCTGAGAATTGGCGCGGTTTTCATCGTCATCGATTCGTCTCGATGCTGAACCAGACAAAGGTCTCGGCTGTTGAGCACAATAAGGAGAAGCCGGAGAATTTCGTCCTTCCGTCGGAGCAGTATAATCTTCACGCCCAAGCTGATGGTCGTCTTGGGGAGTGGGTCGGCGAGTGGTCTGAAGTAGGCTTCGTCGATCTCATGTGCTCGCCATCTGAAGAAGACGGCCGATGCTGGTACACGGATCATTACTTCGCCAAGGTTGACGGCATGGACATGCACGAGCAGTTCGACTACAAATACGTTCCCGATATCGATGGAAACTCCTTTTCTGGTCGTTACCTCGGCTTTCTCAACTCAACATCCCTACCCATAAAAGCAACGCTCTTCAGAGAGTGGCACGACAGTCGTCTCGTGCCGTGGGTGCACTTTGTCCCCATGGATAACAGATTCCAGGACTTTTACGGCATAATGGAGTATTTCAGGGGGTATGGAGAAACAAGTGGCCATGATAAGGCTGCGCAGCGAATTGCACTCGAGGGCAAGGAGTGGGCGAATAAAGTGTTGAGAAAAGAAGACATGCAGATTTATGTTCTGCGGCTGTTGTTGGAGTATGGGCGGGTCATTGCGGATGATAGGGATAAGATGGGGTGGGTTGATGATGCGCTCAAGGATCCGTCTATTGAGAAGACGTGGAAGCAAGTTGAAGATATGATATATCATTTGTGTGAAGTGGGCCTTGATTTGGTAGGCGGATGCGTTTTGCGTGGTTTTTTGTTTGTTTGTTTTTAAAGGTTTACCGCATGCATGTCGGTTTGCT